>NC_083237.1:12091166-12366881 GCF_032191835.1 Heteronotia binoei | reverse complement strand
AGTCCAAGATTGACCACGGGTCACTCAGTGAGTTTCCATGGCAGAGTGGGGATTCGAACTGGGATCTTCCCGATGCTCTGAGAGCCAGTTTGGTGTAGTGGTTAAATGTGCGGACTCTTATGTGGGGGAATCGGGTTTGATTCCCACTCCTCTACTTGCACCTGCTAGCATGGCCTTGGGTCAGCCATAGCTCTGGCAGAGGTTGTCCTTGAAAGGTCAGCTGCTGTGAGAGCCCTCTTCAGCCCCACCCACCTCACAGGGTGCCTGTTGTGGGGGAGGAAGATAAAGGAGATTGTGAGCCGCTCTGAGACTCTTTGGAGTGGAGGGCGGGATATAAATCCAATATCTTCTTCTTCAGAATGCTTGCCTGATGTGCCCTTACGGCCACCGTGAGACCTGGGGGTTGAACGTGCGCAGCCTGAAGCACCTCTGGCCTCTTTCTCGTCTTCCCCCTTCTTGCTCTGAAGCTGACCCATCCCTTTAGCAGCCACAGGTTTCCTGGGGCCCAAACAAATTGGGCCGTATCCATCTTCGCGGCATGCGAGGGAAGCCATCAAGCAAAGCCACCCTGCCCCCCCTCCCACCTGCTTTGGCTGAAGCATTCTCTCTCCCCCCCACTCCTTTGGCATCCTCTCTCTGCCTGGCCTTGCCTGCGGGCATTGTCTCCCTCACCAGCCTCTTTTCTTCCGTGTTGCTGGGGATTCTGACATGGGGAAGCTGAAAGGGAAACAGGAGCTAGCTGCAAGGGGAGGTGAATGGGTGTGGAGGATGAAAGGGTTGACTCTCCAGGGAAGGGGGGGGGGGCGGGACAAGAGGAGCCCAAGGTCGGGGACATCAACAAGGGAGTAAGTGGGGGGGTGAGAGGGAGGGTCAGAGGGACAGGGTTGGGGCTGGACGGGGGCAATTGACTCGCTGAGCATCTTCTTTTCAACGTCCCCCTGTTCACAAGCTCTCGAGAAGCCTTTGGAAGCGTTTACTTTTGTGCTCCAGGGATGCGGGGAAGTTAAGACCGGACACGTTTTCAGGAGCGGCTGTGAAAATGCAAGACGCTCTCTTGAGTTTGGAAGCTGGATTTAACGTCAGTTACGCAGGCCTCATTTTGGGCAGGAGCTCACAGGAGCAGACCTCCGGAACCTCTAAATTGTATGGTGCTTTCTTTTTTTTCTTAAGAGCCCCGCGGCGCAGAGCGTTAAAGCTGCAGTACTTGCAGTCCTAAGCTCTGCCTCACGACCTGAGGTTCGATCCCAGCGGAAGCTGGTTTCAGGTAGCTGGCTCGAGGTTGACGCAGCCTTCCATCCTTCCGAGGTCGGTCAAATGAGTCCCCAGCTTGCTGGGGGGAAAGCGTAGATGACTGGGGAAGGCAATGGCAAACCACCACCGTCAAAAGTCTGCCGTGAGAAACGTTGTGAAAGCAACGTCACCCCAGAGTCGGAAACAACTGGTGCTTGCACAGGGGACCTTTCCTTTCTTTCTTAAACCCCCCCCCCCCAAAAAAAAATACTTCTGGGCTCCGTTGTTCAAACCCCCTGTGAGAATTTTGCTGAACTCTTAAGATCTGACAAACTCTCTAATATTTCCGCCCCTCCCCACAAGAAATGGGAAAATAACCAAACCTATAAAGCAGACAGAGGGAAACCTTCCTCATTCTACTGTGGCCACACAGGGGAAAGTAATTTAAAAAGTATGACGGGAGTCAGGTTTTAGTCTGACACTTGCAATCCAAGAAGCATTTTAAGGTCGATGCTGAGCTGATATCATTTAGTACGGCTTCCGGTGCTGTCACGGGTGTGTGGCGTATGCGTGTGGAGTTATGTAAATGAGTTGTGCTAATGAGCTCTGGCGCCTCTTTGTCTACGAAATGACCCCTTAAGGGATAACAGGTGGGAAAACTGGATCATCAGCACTGAAACCCTGCAACGATTTCTAACCAAGGTTGCTGGAAATGGTCTCCAGGGGAACGATTTCTCTAGGTGCCTAAGACATTTTGATCCCTTGCTTTTCGGTCAGTCTCCAGGTGGTTTCTGGGAGATCTCCTGGGATTCCAGCTAATCTCCAGGCAACATGGACCAGCTCACTTGCAGAATAGTGCTACTTTGGAAGGTGAACTCTGGGGCATCATAGCCCCACGGATGTCCCTTCCCTCTTCACACCCCACCATCCTCAGACTCTGTCTTCAAAACTTCTAGGACGTTTCCAACCCAGAGCTGTCAACCCGAGTTGCCAAGCTTCAGGCAGGGCCTGGAGATTTCTTAGAATTATTACTGGTCTCCAGATTCCGGAGATCAGTTCCCTTGGAGAAGAGGGCAGCTTTGGAGGGTCGAAAAAGACTTGGTAGCTGGTATTCTGTAAGAGCTCTGTCGACAACTGTGGAGAGCTGCTACCCGCCAGAGATGACAATACCAACCTTCCTAGGCCAAAACCCTGACTCCCAACGAAGGTTGTTTCATGCCCTCACTCAATATTCCAGCCCTTGATTCGATCTGATAAGTAGAGGCCACATGTGAAAACGGCTCCCTTGAAAAACTCTGGGTTGGAGGGGACTGTGGGATGGACGTCTTCTCTTTCTTGGGATCAGTCTTCACTTGAAACTGCGCATGCAGGCGTGAAGTGAGGTACATGGATATGAACTTTGCTTTAAAAGGTTCTTTTCAGCAGTATTTGAGTGGAGGAAAAAAAAGCTGTACATTCAAAAATCACCCGCTAGAGGGGAACCCAACCTCTGTGTTGACAATACAGTCTCCCCCCCCCCCCCCGCCCCTTCCTTTGGTTTCTGGGCCGCTCACCTCAGAGGGCAGAACAGAAGTGAGGGCATGGCTTCTGGAAGCTTAAAATAGCCACAAAACCAGAGAGAGAAGCAGAGACTGCTTTCTTTTTCGGCTGTTATCTACTCATTCCTCCTCCTTAGAAATAATGAGTCTCCGGTTAATGGGATTCAGTTTTGTTTTTTTTATTGCCTGGTGAGTAAGCTCCGGAGTGGATATCAAAGAAAGCCGGGTGAAATCAGGGCAGGCTGAAATGTGTATTTCTTTGGCCAAAGAACGGTTCACTGGTGGGATTGCTGAGAAGTTGGGTTAGGACGGATCAAAGGAAGTCCTTCTTCACCCGAAGGGTGATTCACATGTGGAATTCACTGCCACAGGAGGTGGCGGTGGCTGCAAGTATAGATGGCTTCAAGAGGGGACTGGATAAGCATATGGAGCAGAGGTCCATCAGTGGCTATTAGCCACAGCGTACTGCTGGAACTCTCTGTCTGGGGCAGTGATGCTCTGGATTCTTGGTGCTTGGGAGGGGGGGCAACAGTGGGAGGGCTTCTTGTGTCTGGCCCTACTGCTGGACCTCCTGATGGTACCGGGGGGGGGGGGGTGGTAGTGGTTGGTCACTGTGTGACACACAATGTTGGACTGAATGGGCCATTCGCCGGATCCAACATGGCTTCTCTTATGTTCTTCTCTTATGTTCTTATTCCCTGCCATGGGATGTAAGATGGCTTTAAAGGGGGAGAAGACAAATGTATGGAACGGTGCGTATCTCTGTCTCATCTGATTTTGAAAGCTAAGCCATGTCAGCACTCGGATGGGAGACCACCAAGCAAGGCTCTGTAGAGGAAGGCAATGGCTGACCGCCTCTGCATATATTTTGCCTAGAGAGCCCCTGGCTGAGATCCCCATAAGACGGTTGCAACAGATGTTGGGGGTCAACAACAGGGGAAATTTTTTCTCCCTGTATGCCGCAGAAGGTAGACGTTCTGGGGACCTCCGGTTGGCTTCTCTGTAAATGGGGTTGCCACCTCTGGGCTGGGGGGTGCAGCTTGAGGGGGAAGGGTTTGGGGAGGGCAGGGCATAATGCAGTAGAGTCTGCTTTCCAAAGCAGCCATTTTCTCTAGGGGAATTGATCTTGGTTGACCAGAGATCCATTAAGATAGCAAGAGATTCCTAGGTGCTACGTGCAGGTTGGCAGTGCTACCTGTGAATCCAGAATGCTGGACTAGCTGGACCAACATGCAGGTGTTCTGACATTCTTAACTGAGGGATGGGCATACAGATCGCTGGAGGCTGCATTGGTTTCAAGAACACGTTGACATACTCCAATAAAAAGGTAAAGCACCGGGTAGTTACCGACAATGTTCCCTCTAAGCTGCAGAGTGTTGTGAGCGAAAATTCTACTTTGTGAGATACTGGTATTAAAGTCGTGAGCTGCTGGCATTAAAGCCGTGAGCTCGTGCATAAATTATTGTCCTCTGGGGCCATTTTTTCCTGAGCTGAGGCAAAAATGTGTGAGCTGGAGGCTAAAAAACCGTGAGCTAGCTTACACTAACTCAGCTTAGAGGGAACACTAGTTACTGACCCATGGGGTGACATCACGTCATGACATTTTCTTGGCAGACTTTTTACGGCGTGGTTTGCCATTGCCTTCCCCAGTCATCAACTAGACCAGGGGTGGCCGACGGTAGCTCTCCAGATGTTTTTTGCCTACAACCCCCATCAGCCCCAGCCATTGGGCCATGCTGGCCACCGTTGGCCACCCCTGACCTACACTTTACCCCCAGCAAACTGGGTACTCGTTTTACCAACCTCGGAAGGATGCAAAGGATGAGTCATCCCCAAGCCGGCTACCTGAACCCAGATTCCAGTGGGATCGAACTCCGGTTGGGAGCAGAGCTTCGACTGCAGCAGTGCAGCTTCCCGCTCTGTGCCGCTGGGCTCCTACCCACTTCAGTACTGGAGTCAAAATGCAAATGTTTCACTGTACAACAGCAAGATTTTGGTCTCTGCTTCGAAGAACTGCAAGCCATATTTTAGGATGAACCTTCCCGAATGATAAATCCCTGATTTTGCCAGTGGAATCTAGTTTATGAGCCATGAACGCTGGAATTAGTTTCTGCCCTATATCTACAAGTCGGCACGTCCGGATTTCTGACTTCAGGCTTTCTGATCCAGTAGTTCTTTTAAGCACTTCCTTTGGAAAATGTAATGTCATTTGAAATTTCTCTGACTGTTTTCCCACTATCCATATGCTGCTCTCATGTTCTTCTTCTCCAAGAGGATCTTGTTTGCTGTGCGAAAGAGGCGGAGCGAGGTGCAGCCCCGGGGCAGGTAGTGTGAAATCCGACCAAAGCCCTGTGGAGAAGAGGAGAGTTAGAGCGGCATAAGGATAGTGGGAAATCGGCCCTAGTCTCTCTCCCACCCCGATCTCTCTTTCTCTCTCTCTCTAGCTTTTATCCACGGAGATCTGGTGACTCAGGATCCTCTCAAGGTGACCGTGGCTGTTTCAGAACACGTCACCCTGAACTGTCTCTTCTCTACTTCTCAAACCCAGACTGAAATAGCCTGGTACCGTCAGGATTCGAAGCAGCCACCCCAGCTCCTTGCAATGGTGGCCAGCTATGGGGATAAAGAATTCAGGAAAAGTCACTTGCAAGTCCTGTTGCATGTGAAGAATAGCACGGCTCCCCTCACCTTTCACGGCGTGATGCTCCAGGACAGCGCTTGCTACTTCTGCGCCCTGAGAGACACAGTGTGTTGACCTGGTTCCCCTCAGTTCAAAAAGGACTTCTTGTTAAGTGCGTACAGTGCAATCCTCTTCAGAGTTCCCTAGTTCAAGGATAGCCACCATGGTGCCCTGGGATGCCCTATGACCCTGGGGTCCCTATGTGTACAGTGCAATCCTCTTCAGAGTTACCATAGTTCAGGGATTGCCAACATGGTGCCCTGGGGTACCTATGACCCCTTTCTTGGTGCCCCTCAACTCTTTTTAGAAAGTATGTGGGGCAGGTGAGGCAAGAAAGAAGGAGGAGGAGAAGAAGATATTGGATTTATATCCCGCCCTCCACTCCAAAGAGTGTCAGAGTGGCTCACAATCTCCTTTACCTTCCTCCCCCACAACAGACACCCTGTGAGGTAGATGAAGATATTGGATTTATATCCCGCCCTCCACTCCGAAGAGTCTCAGAGCGGCTCACAATCTCCTTTACCTCCCCCCCCCACAACAGACACCCTGTGAGGTAGATGAAGATATTGGATTTATATCCCGCCCTCCACTCCGAAGAGTCTCAGAGCGACTCACAATCTCCTTTACCTCCCCCCCCCACAACAGACACCCTGTGAGGTAGATGAAGATATTGGATTTATATCCCTCCCTCCACTCCGAAGAGTCTGAGAACAGCTCACAATCTCCTTTACCTTCCTTCCCCCCACAACAGACACCCTGTGAGGTAGATGAAAATATTGGATTTATATCCCGCCCTCCACTCCGAAGAGTCTCAGAGCGGCTCACAATCTCCTTTACCTTCCTCCTCCACAACAGACACCCTGTGAGGTGGGTGGGGCTGGAGAGGGCTCTCACAGCAGCTGTTCTTTCAAGGACAACCTCTGCCAGCACAATGGCTGACCCAAGAGAAGAAGAAATTGTATATCCTGCCCTATTACTCTGAATCTCAAAGTCTCAGAGTGGTCACAAGCTCCTTTATCTCCCCCCCCCCTCACAACAGACACCATGTGAAGTAGGTGGGGCTGACAGAGCTCTTACAGCGGCTGCCTTTCAAGGACAGCTCTGAATGCAATGGCTGACCCAAGGCCATTCCAACAGCTGCAAGTGGAGAAGTGGGGAATCAAACCCGGTTATCCCAGAGTCCGCACACTTAACCACTACACCAAACTGAGAAGAGATTGGGTTTATACTCCACCCTTCACTACCTGAAGGAGTCTCAGAGCGGCTTGTAATCTCCTTTCCCTTCCCCTCCCCACAACGGACACCCTGTGAGGTGGGTGGGGCAGAGAGGGCTCTCACAGCAGCTGCCCTTTCAAGGACAACCTCTGCCAGAGCTATGGCTGACCCAAGGCCATTTCAGCAGGTGCAAGTGGAGGAGTGGGGAATCAAATCCGGAATGGGCAAGAACAGAGATTCTGCTGTAGCAGAAGGATTTGTAGCAGGTGAGATAGGCTTCCGGAGGTAGAAGAGATATCTTACTCTTCACCGAAAGATGCTTACAGAACAAATGATGATAACAAGTTTCTGCTAAAGAAGAGGCTCCCTCTCATATCCAATATGCTTAGCAAAGATTCTAATAGAGGCCCATTGTTCTTTGTTCCCCAGACTTTGGGCCTAGAATCCATAGGAAAAGGTACTATATACTTTAAGGCAAGTTCTGCAAATATAATACTTTGAAGGTAATAGTTTAAAGGTAACAGTAGTGCAAGGCAGGTTAGTGCAAACGAGTTCTATGATCTGGATTAATGGAAATCTATCTGGCACTCTGTGCATGTTCTAGCTCAGATCTGAATTTACATTCTACAAGAGGCAGCTGCTATTAGAATTATGCATGACATTCGCTGAATGTTGTGGTTGGCTCTGCCTCTTACGGCAGCCATTTTGTAGTTGCGCCCACCAACCCGTGTCAGAATCCCAGAGATGCCTGCCGGTTCAAAAAAGTTGGCAACTCTTGCTCTAGTCTAAGCCCTCTGATTTCAATAAACTTAAAGTGGGGAGACAGCAAAAAATCAGTTTACTACGCAGCTGGAGACAGGAACAAATGCATAGAGAAGTACAAATTGGCAACTGTTGCTGAGTTTCCTTTCTCACTCAAACCGATGTGGTTTAGAGATCTGAAAGAGCAGGAGGAAGAACATCTGAAAAATATCTTCCTATTGCAGCTACAATGATTGTGTTGTTTTTCCACCTGTGGTAAGAAGGGGGAGCCCTACCCCTTTCAAGGGTTCAGGCAGAGGCAGCAGCACTTCATGAGAAACAGGAGAGCGCTCAACTTTGCGCTATGGTTTTCACGACTGTGTTCTGTCTCCTCGGTAAGAAAAATTATTTTCATTTCTCAGAGCCCCCCCCCCCCTGTATAAATGATGCTGGGAGTACCAGAAAGGCAACTTACTTTCTCTACTAAAACATGGGCTCAGTGGTAGAACATTTTCTTGGGGCTCAGCGGTAGAACATTTTCTTGGTGTGTGGAAGGTCCAAGGTTCAATCCCTGGCATCTCCGGTTAAAAGCCGCTGCCAGTCTGAAAAGACAATGTCTGGATGGATTCAGTCAAAGGCAGCTTCGTGGGTGTTCAACAGCAATTGTTTCTAAAACTGATAATGTACAAGTTACTTAGAAAACAAATGCTTCAGTTATATTTAAAAAGCTAGCAATTGCTAAAGAGCCAGTGTTTTCTTCTTGTCTGTTCCAATGGTCTTGGAAGCTCTAAGAGCAGTATCCGTTTTTCAGGTGCTGTGTACAGTACAACTGAGAGACCATTCTGTGAAGCTATCTTATGCTGAGCCAGACAATTGGTCTATTGAAGCCAGCATTGCCTACTTAGAGTTTTGGGGTCATGACTGAGAAGGCCCTCGCCCAGGTTCCTAATTCCCCCCCTCAATGATGTTGTTATCTGGCTTCAGGTTGACCCCCATTCTCTCTGCCCTCACAGCTTCTCCCAGATGGGTCTTCTCCCAAGTTTTCCAGCCTGTGCAGTTGGTATTTGTGGAAGGCCAGAAGTTCCACATCTCCTGCCACCAGAACATCACAACCCATAACACAATGTTTTGGTATCGACAACCGCAGGAGCGTCGGCAGGCCTTTAACCCTTCTAGGGAGTACGTTCTCAGGCTCAATTTCTGCTGGAGAATTCCACATGGACGTGAACAAAGCATCGCGTTCCACCAACCTGACCAAAGAGAGAGCAAAAATGAGAGACTCTGACATGTACTACTGTGCCGTGAGGGACACAGTGAGAGGAAGACGGCAAGCTACTGCATGAAAACCACCAACTGCCACCTTTGTTACTCACCTCATCCTGGTGGTTTCATACTTTGCCCTTTCTTAACTATGTTTTATAATTTCACATTTATTGGCTGGCCAAAGAATTCTGTGGAGCTTTCACTTTTCTTCTTGGACTATCAAACTCCATTTCAGGGCTGGCTATTTGACACACAAATGGAGGACTGTGTGTTCTAGGAGCTGTAGAGAGCAGCCACATTTGAAACTAGAATTTCACCTCAGCGCAGCTTCTTTTGTGGTCTGACTCACAGATGAAAGCACATTCTGAGGTATCTGCTGAAGTGTACAAAAAATATTTCACCTCGGGTGTGAACCACTGATTGTCAATCTCCAGGTGGTAGGGCTGCCAAGCCCCCGGTCCAGGCAGGGGATCTCCCGCCCAGAAGGTTCTCAACCCGCCAGCCCACATTGGGCCAGTGAGGGGAACCTCCCCCTGCGTCACTGGCACGATGACGTCACCCGGAAGTGATGTCATCAAAGTGGCGGCGCCCCCCATGCAGGGCTGCTGTAGGCGTTTCCAGGAAAACTTGATGGTTTTCCCGGATGCTTTAGCCAGTTGGGAGGTAAAACCTATTTTAACCTCCCAAATAGCTGAAGCATCCGGGAAAACTATAGAGTTTTCTCGGAAACACCTAGAGCGGCCCCGCACGGGCACCGCCATTTTGATGACATCACTTCTGGGTGATGTCATTTTGTTGTGCATGCAAATGTCCCCAGCCAGGGGATGAAGAGGACTTAGCAACCCTACCAGGTGGCACTTGGGTTTTTTTGGCCACCGTGTGACAGAGAGTGTTGGACTGGATGGGCCATTGGCCTGATCCAACATGGCTTCTCTTATGTTCTTCTGTTCCTGGAATTACAAATCCAGACAACAGAGATCCATTCCCCTAGAGGATATAGCAGCTTTGGAGGGGAGACTGTGTGGTCTACCATAGAGTCTGGGAGAAACAGAAGTCCTAGCGTGACATCAAAGCCCTACTGAGCTCTCTCCCCTCCCCAAACTCCACTCTTGCCAGGCTCCACCCCAGCTCTCCAGGAATTTCTCAACCCACAGTTGGCAACCCTAGAACCCTCCAGGTGGGGCCTGCAGTTCTTTTGGAACCTTCAGTGATCTCCAAACTGCAGAAACCTGGAGAAAATTGTAGCTTGGAGGGGGGCAGGTCCTATGGAAGCTCACCCTTTCTGAACTCTCTCCCATCTCCAAACTCTGCTCTCCCCATCCCCCACCCACAATCTCCAGGAATTTCCCAAGCCAGAGTTGTCATGCCTAACTGGACAGCATTTCATTCCATCATTTGGCCTCCCTTGTGGTGACATCATGCTTATTACAGTGCAACTGGTTATTGCAGAGGTGGCCAACGGTAGCTCTCCAGATTTTTTTTTGCCTACAACTCCCATCAGCCTCAGCCATTGACCATGCTGGCTGGGGCTGATGGGAGTTGTAGGCAAAAAACATCTGGGGCACTACAGTTGGCCACCCCTGGGTTATTGATAAGCTGTGCCCTGTCCGCTGGTGGTGCATTTTATTTATTATTTTTACTGTTAATTTTAAATTGCAGTTTTAACTTTGATATGTAGGTTTTTATTGCTATTTTTATATGTTGTGATCCGCCTTGAGCCTGTTTTACGGGAAAAGGCGGAATATAAGCCTATTAAATAAATAAATTTTGTTTGGAGCAGGAACGCACAGGAACGCAGCTCTGTCTGGCTTGGTATTAGGGGTGTGGCCTAATATGCAAATGAGTCCCTCCTGGGCTTTTTCTACAAAAAAAGGCTGGTGTGAAACAATGGTGATATTGGGGGTGCAGCCTAATATGCAAATGAGTTCTTGCTGAGATCCCCCCCCTACAAAAAAAGCCCTGTGAAAACATGTACAAACACACCCATTCAGGGGTTCAGCTAAGACAAATAAATTAAGGCACAACACTCAATATACCAACAATGGATAAGTATACTGAGGAATAACAATAGATAACCAAAACAAATCAGAGAGACATATGGAAACATGGTGCTAGAACAGTGGAAAGAGGAACTTTTAAAGCATTTTTGGGGAAAGTATTTGAAACAAACCTGATCAAACTACAGGAAGAGCCAGTTTGGTGTAGTGGTGAAGTGTGCGGACTCTTATCTGGGAGAACCGGGTTTGATTCCCCACTCCTCCACTTGCACCTGCTGGCATGGCCTTGGGGTCAGCCATAGCTCTGGCAGAGGTTGTCCTTGAAAGGGCAGCTGCTGTGAGAGCCCTCTCAGCCCCACCTACCTTGCAGAGTGTCTGTGTGGTGGTGGGGAAGGTAAAGGAGATTGTGACCACTCTGAGACTCTGAGTTTCAGAGTATAGGGGCGGGATATAAATCCAATATCATCATCACCACCACCTTCTTCTTCTTTTCCATAATATACATTAACATATACCAGGTGTGCAAGGCCATAGCTAAGGTTGGGAAATACCTGGAGAGTTGGGGGTGGAGCCTGAGGAGGCTGTGGTTTGGGGAAGGGGAGGAACTTCAGTGGGGTAGAATGCCAGAGAGTCCACCTTCCAAAGAGGTCGTTTTTCTCCAGGAGAACTGACATCTGTTGCCTGGACAACAGAGATCTCCAGCAACCACCTGGAAGTTCATAACCCTGGCTGCTGCTCTTATTCCAGCATCTGTCCTGCATCCTGACCCTGGGGCAAATGCTTCTTTTGTCACTTGTTATCGACTACCAGCTGCTCAGCAAAGATATGTGATCCCCACCTTCATCTCTTCCTTAGCTGGGGTCCTCAGTGCTTGGTTCACAGTGGACTTCCCTGTATCCCTTGAGCCTGAAGGTTTCACAGAATGAGGGAAGACCCACAGAGCAAGATCCATTTTGTTCATCACATAAGAACATAAGAGAAGCCATGTTAGATCAGGCCAATGGCCCATCCAGTCCAACACTCTGTGTCACACAGTGGCAATTTTTTTTTGTGGCTAATAGCCACTGATGGACCTGTGCTCCATATTTTTATCTAAACCCCTCTTGAAGGTGGCTATGCTTGTGGCCGCCACCACCTCCTGTGGCAGTGAATTCCACATGTTAATCACCCTTTGGGTGAAGAAGTACTTCCTTTTATCCGTTTTAACCTGTCTGCTCAGCAATTTCATCGAATGCCCACGAGTTCTTGTATTGTGAGAAAGGGAGAAAAGTACATCTTTCTCTACTTTCTCCATCCCATACATTATCTTGAAAACCTCTATCATGTCACCCCGCAGTCGACGTTTCTCCAAGCTAAAGAGTCCCAAGCGTTTCAACCTTTCTTCATAGGGAAAGTGTTCCAGCCCTTTAATCATTCTAGTTGCCCTTTTCCGGACTTTCTCCAATGCTATAATATCCTTTTGAGGTGCGGCAACCAGAACTGCACACAGTACTCCAAATGAGTCTTCACGATAGTCTTCACGATAGTCTTCAGGGTTACATGAAAGTATTCTTCGTGGTGTATCAGGACCAGCTTAACTGGGCTGGGCGAAAATGCCTGGACAGTGAACTGAAGGGAGTTAAGGATGGAGACTGGGCGTAATTCAGCTGTGTGTAAGGGAAGAGGCTAACTGGCTCTCCTGGGTGGAGGGCATTCCAAAATTCAGGAGCTACCACAGAAAAAGCCCCGGTTCTCCTAGATGTCAAACTTTCATCCAGTGGTGATAATGTATACTTGATCTGATGTTAAGTTTCTTTTTAGAGAGGAACCATCAGAAATCTCCAAGCATTCACAGGCAAAAGACATTTCATTCAGTGCAAGTTGCTACCACAATCTGCCCAAAACTTTTACATGCAAAGAAAACTTTTTAAAAGCACACCACTCAAACGTCCCCAAGCCCCCTAATGACTTAATTACCGTGAGGTGCATAGATCTCCAAAGATCTTCCTTCTTGCAGTGTCTTAGAAGATGTCACACAAGCACCTGCATGGAAAGCGCCTCAGGTTATTAAGAGAGGGAAGGATACAATGAAGTGAAGACCCAGGATGACACTTGCTGAGCGAAGGCCTGCAGAAGAAAGTGTCCAGAAGAGCTAGGGAGACGTCCTGAAGGTGTTGTTGTCCTCTGCTGCTTCCTTGACCATGTCAGGTAATTAAACTACCTTTCCAAGAGAAGGATGGGGTTTGTTTGAGATTTCCCAGTCCGTCTGTTTACTCTGCTCATGGTTCTCCGACTTCCAATATTGTGAACCCAAGTTCAATGTGCGGTGGTTCTTTACAACACCCTGCTCATAATGTATGGGTCATTTGCTGAAAATGCAATATACTTCATGCATGATGTATAGTAGTAGACATTGATGTCTAAGGACAGTAGAAGAAGAAGAAGATATTGGATTTATATCCCCACCCTGTACTCTGAATCTCAGAGTCTCAGAGTGGTCACAATCCCTTTTACCTCCCCCCCCCCCCCAATAACAGACACCCTGTGAGGAATGTGGGGCTGAGAGAGCTTTTACAGCAGCAGCCCTTTCAAGGACAACTCCTATGAAAGCTATGGCTGACCCAAGGCCTTTCCAGCAGCTGCAAATGGAGGAGTAGGGAATCAAACCCAGTTCTCCCAGATAAGAGTCCAAGCACTTAACCACTACACCAAACTACTTGTTTTCTTTGAATGTAAAAGTTTTGGGCAGATTATGGTAGCAAGCACTGAATGAAATGTCTTTTGTCTATGAATGTTTGGAGATTTCTTCCTCTCTAAAAGGGAAATTAACATTAGATCAAGTATACATCATCTGTAGGGAAGACCTGAGGAACATCTTCTTGAATGCGTGACTTGGGGACAGACAGTTGGAGAAGAGGACTTTTCCAGTCAGGGGATGTAGGGACTGAGAATGTAGCTGATGATGCCGTGGCTGGACCTGGGATTTCTTTGATGGAAAGTCTATGCTCTGCCACTGATGGTTGATGGATGGCTGGACAAGGCTAGGACAGTATATATATATACTGTGGCAGTGAATTCCACACATTAATCACCTTTTGGGTGAAGAAGGGACTTCCTTTATCCGTTCTAACCTGACTGCTCAGCAATTTCATTGAATGCCCACGAGTTCTTGCATTGTGAGAAAGGGAGAAAAGGACTTCTTTCTCCACTTCCTCCATCCCATGCATAATCTTGTAAACCTCTATCATGTCACCCGCAGTCGACGTTTCTCCAAGCTAAAGAGCCCCAAGCATTTTAACCTTTCTTCATAGGGAAAGTGTTCCAAACCTTTAATCATTCTAGTGCCCTTTTCTGGACTTTTTCCAATGCTATAATATCCTTTTTGAGGTGCGGTGACCAGAATTGCACACAGTATTCCAAATGAGACCGCACCATCGATTTATACAGGGGCATTATGATACTGGCCTTCACACATATCATGTGGCTCTCAAAGCCTCCACTGCAGACGTGGAGAATGCATTTGTCTCTTTAAATCACTTTTCAAAGCCAAGTCAGCCCACGGCTTGGAAAATGAATTTAGTTAAAATTGCTTTCTTTCCACCTCTCCCGCTCTTCCCCATCTATTTTCCTTCCTTCCGTCCTGGCTCTCAAACATCTGATGTTCTTGTCTCATGGCTCTAAAACATCTGACTTTTATTCTATGTGGTTCTTACATTAAGCAAGTTTGGCCAGCCCTGGGCTAGGACCTGGCAAACCTGGGGTCAGCTCTCCTTGCCACGGAATTTTGACAGAGGTGTCCTTGGGCTAGTGACACAAACGTAACCTAACAAACCTCACAGAGGTGTTGCAGAAATTAGAAGGGGGAGGGGAAATTGTGTACACTGCTTTGAGCTCCTTGAGAAAGGTAGGATAAAAAGAATTAGATAGATGCATGGATATTCTTGTGACAGCCGGTAAAGACTGATTGGAGACGTATAGGTAGACCGAAAGAAAACCTGAAAGATCATACTGTTAGTTTCGGATTCAGTAGCACCTTAAAGATCATCACACTTTTAGAGAAGGAGTGACCAAACTTGCTTAATGTAAGAGCCACATAGAATAAATGTCAGATGATTGAATCATAGAGTTGGAAGGGACCTCTAGGGTCATCTAGTCCAACCCCCTAAACAATGCAGGAAACTCACAAACACTTCCACCTAAATCCACAGGATCGTCATTGCTGTCAGATGGCCATCTAGCCTCTGTTTAAAAACCTCCAAGGAAGGAGAACCCACCACATCCCGAGGAAGCCTGTTCCACTGAGGAATCGCTCTAACGATCAGGAAGTTCTTCTTAATGTTGAGCTGGAAAATCTTTTGATTTAATTTCAACCTATTGGTTCTGGTCCTACCTTCCTGGGCCACAGAAAACAATTCCACACCCTCCTCTATATGACTTCAAGAACTTGAAGATGGTGATCATATCACCTCTCAGCTGCCTCCTCTCCAGGCTAAACATCCCCAGCTCCTTCAACCTTTCCTCACAGGTCTTGGTCTCCAGACCCCTCACCATCTTTGTTGCCCTCCTCTGGACCCATTCCAGCCTGTCTATATCCTTCTTAAAATGTGGTGCCCAAAACTGAACACAAGGTGAGGTCTTACCAGAGCAGAGTAAAACGATACCATCACATCATGTGATCTGGACACTATACTTCTGTTGATACAGCCCAAAATTGCATTTGCCTTTTTAGCCACCACATCACACTGTTGACTCTTGTTCAGAGTATGATCCACTAAGACACCTAGATCCTGTTTACATACACTACTGCTAAGACAAGTCTTCCCCATCCTATAACCATGCATTGGATTTTTCCTGCCTAAATGCAGAACTTTACATTTATCCCTATTAAAATTCATTTTATTGGTTTTAGACCAGTTTTCCAGCCTGTCAAGGTCATCCTGTATCCTGTTTCTGTCTTCTTCTGTGTTTGCAACCCCTCCCAATTTAGTATCATCTGCAAATTTAATAAGCATTCTCTCTATTCTTTCATCCAAATCATTGATAAAGATGTTGAACAAAACAGGTCCCAGGACAGAACCTTGAGGCACTCCACTTGTCACTCCTCTCCAAGAGAATGAGGAACCATTCACAAGCACTCTTTGGGTGCGATCTGTCAACCAGTTACAGATCCACCTAACGGTAACAGGATCCAAACCACATTTTACCAACTTGTCAACAAGGATGGTCTGTGGAACTTTATCAAAAACCTTGCTGAAATCAAGATAAACGATGTCTACAGCATCCCCCTGATCCAGATTGAGAGCCACAAGACATGAACATCAGGTGTCTGAGAGCCACAAGACAGGAAGGAAGGAAGGAAGGAAGGAAGGAAGGAAGGAAGGAAGGAAGGAAGGAAGGAAGGAAGGAAGGAAGGAAGGAAGGAAGGAAGGGAGGGAGGGAGGGAGGGAGGGAGGGAGAGGGGGGATAAACAGTGAGGGAGGAAGGGCGTCCCAAAAGATGCTGCTTTCCAAGGGGGAGGGAGAAAGGGGGTGCAGGACAGATGGAGGTGGGATGATGGGAAAGAAAGAAAGAAAGAAAGAAAGAAAGAAAGAAAGAAAGAAAGAGGGAGGGAGGGAGAGAGAAAGAAAGAAAGAAAGAAAGAGGGAGGGAAAGAGGGAGAAAGAAAGAAAGAAAGAGGGAGGGAGAAAGAAAGAAAGAAAGAAAGAAAGAAAGAAAGAAAGAAAGAAAGAGGGAGGGAGGGAGAGAGAAAGAAAGAAAGAAAGAAAGAAAGAAAGAAAGAAAGAGGGAGGGAGGGAGAAAGAAAGAAAGAAAGAAAGAAAGAAAGAGGGAGGGAGGGAGGGAGAAAGAAAGAAAGAAAGAGGGAGGGAGGGAGAGAGAGAGAGAGAGAGAAAGAAAGAAAGAAAGAAAGAAAGACAGAAAGAAAGAAAGAAAGAGGGAGGGATGGAGGGAGGGAGAAAGAAAGAAAGAAAGAAAGAAAGAAAGAAAGAAAGAAAGAAAGAAAGAAAGAGGGAGGGAGAGAGAAAGAAAGAAAGAAAGAAAGAACGAAAGAAGAAAGAAAGAAAGAAAGAAAGAAAGAAAGAAAGAAAGAAAGAAAGAAAGAAAGAAAGAATATGGGGGATGGAGGAGGGATGAAGAGGTGGGAAAAAGCAACTTTAACTTTAAATGCATTTTGCAGGCTGCTGGCTGGCTTGGCTTGGAGAAGTGATTTAAAGAGACAAATGCCTTCTCCAAGCCGGCTGTGGTGGTGGTGGAGGGGGGGGTGGGGGCTTGAGAGCCACACAATATGTGTGGAAACACCACATGTGGCTCCTGACCTGCAGTTCGGCCACCCCTGCTATATACAGTAGCCTAGACCACACTCCCTATTCATTGATCCAAGTAACTCTGTGAACCACTTTGCCCTATTGTGCAAAAGTGCCATCAAGTCACAGCTGACTTCTGGCAACCCATGTTGAGGTCTCAAAGCAAGAGGAGTGCCGTAGTCTTCCTCTGTATAACCTTCCATGGTGGTCTCCCACCTTCCATGGTGGGCTTCCATGGTGGTGTCCCACCTGAAAACAAATCACAGCTGACCTTGCTCAGCTGTCAAGATCTGACGAAAGCAGACTAGCCTCGGCTATCCAGGTGAGGGAGGGACCCTCCTACCTGTCTAGGAAAGCCCTCTTGAATAATTCAGTTTCGAAATGCGCTTGGGCTACAATGTTGGCCTTTCTCCAAGAAAACGTGCAAAGTGGGAAATGAAGGAATTGTAGCATATATGGGTAGGTGTAAGATTCTCATTGTTGGTATTGCTATTGTTGCTAGCAGGGGTCATTTTGTAGAAAAATAGATGGTGGAGCTCATCCAGGGATTATGCAGCTGCACAGTGGACAAGGTAGGTAAGTGGGGAGGAGGAGGGGGGCCATCAGAAAGGTTCAGAAGCTGAGCTCCTGTGAGCTCCTGCTGAATTCGAGGCCTGGTTTCCAGTATTTATTGAAAGGTAAAGGTAATCCCCTGTGCAAGCACCAGTCGTTTTCGACTCTGGGGTGACGTTTCCAGGGGTCCTTTTGTAGAAAAATAGGTGGTGGAGTTCATCCAGGGATTGTTATGCAGCTGCACCTACTATTCAGTGGACGGGGGGGGGGGAGCAGGGCCAGTGCGTGGGAGTAGGTAAAGTAGACAGTCGCCTAGGGCGCCACCTGCCCTAGGGGGCACCACTGGGCACCCCCTCCCCGACGCATGACTCTGGCTCCTGACCACTGTCCCCTTGTCCTCTCCCATCACCAAGCTGCCCTCCACAAAGCCAAGCCACCCTCCTCTTCCCAATGTGTGACTTGGCCTCCCACCTCATCCTATCCTGCCACCCTCCTTCCTGGCATGGCGGGCAAGCGCTTCTTCTCACCATTATTTTTTAAAATAACTTATATTTTTTGAAAAAATTAAAATTAAAAATCAGTAAATTAAAAATGTGAAAAGTTTTAAGTTTGGTGGGGAGGAGGAGGGGGAACCCCTCAGAAAGGTTCAGGAGCTGCACTCCCGTGAGCTCCTGCTGAATCCGAGGCCTGGACGTTGCTTTCACAACGTTTTCACGGCAGACTTTGTTACAGGGTGGTTTGCCATTGCCTTCCCCAGTCATCTACACTCCCCACCCCCAGCAAGCTGGGTACTCATTTGACCAACCTCGGAAGAATGGAAGGCTGAGTCAACCTCGAGCTGGCTAACTGAAAATCCAGCTTCCACCGGAGATCGAACTCAGGTCATGAGCAGAATTTAGGATTGCAGTACTGCAGCTTTAACACTGCACCACGGGGCTCTTCAAAAACATGTGAGCCAGGCGTTAAAAGGTGGCCATATAAAAGGTAAAGGTAGTCCCCTGTGCAAGCACCAGCCATTTTTCCACTCTGCGGTGACATCGCATCATGATGTTTTCTTGGCAGGCTTTTTACAGGGTGGTTTGCCATTGCCTTCCCCAGTCATCTACACTCCCCACCCCCAGCAAGCTGGGTACTCATTTGACCGACCTCGGAAGGATGGAAGGCTGAGTCAACCTTGAGCTGGCTACCTGAACCCAGATTCCGTCAGGATCGAACTCAGGTCATGAGCAGAGCTTGGACTGCAGCTTTACCACTCTGCACCTCGGGCCTCTTTAGTATTTATTGATTATTGGCTTATATGTACAGCTTATTAATGTTCACGGTGCTTTACAGTATATCAGGTCCCTGCTCTGAGGAGACTGTGGTCTAAAATTCGACACAAGCAGGAGATTGTATGAATATATGAATCTGCCTTATACTGAATCAGACCCTCGGTCCATCAAGTCTATTGTCCAGATATTTCTTGAATTGGACTTGCAACCCTAGTCCTCAGTGTTATGAAGGTCATTGGAGGGGGAACAGAAGGACCAAGCTCAGTTGTGTATGTATTTTGTGTATATCATAAACTCGTTCCTCCCATTTACATATTCTGGGTATTGTCTACTCAGACTGGCAGCGCCTCTCCAGGGTCTCAAGCTGAGGTTTTTCACACCTATTTGCCTGGACCCTTTTTAGTTGGAGATGCTGGGAATTGAACCCTTGGACCTTCTGCTTACCAAGCAGATGCTCTACCACTGTCCCTCCCACATATGAAACTGCCTTCTACTGAATCAGACCCTGGGTCCATCAAAGTCAGTATTGTTTACTCAGACTGGCAGCGCCTCTCCAGGGACTCAAGCTGAGGTTTTTCACACCTATTTGCCTGGAACTTTTTAGTTGGAGATGCCAAGAATTGAACCCCGGGACCTTCTGCTTACCAAGCAGATGCTCTACTACTGAGCCACCATCCCTCCCCAACAACAGGAAGGAAGGGAGAAAGCAGGAGGGATAACTGGAGGGAGATGGAGATGGGAAGATGGGAGACCAAGGTGGGGATAACTAGATAACTGAATAAATTTCAGAAGAAATTGGATGTATATCCTGCCCTTCACCTGCAGTTTCAGAGAGGGTTACAATCTCCTTTCCTCCCACACCACAACAGGCACCCTGTGAGGTGGATGGGGCTGAGAGAGCTCTGACAGAAACTGCTCTTGAGAGAACAGCTCTGAGAGAACTGGGACTGACCCAAGGTGGAGGTGGAGGAGGAGTGAGGAATCAAACCCGGTTCTCCCAGATAAGAGTCCACGCACTTAACCACTACACCAAACCGTCTATCAGTATATTTCAGCCTGGGGAATATATATAGGGTTGCCAATCAGCAGGTGGGAAACTGAAAACAACTCACAGGGTTATAGTGACCACAATTACTAAGAACTTCTTGCGCTGTAATTCCAAATTTATAGGTAAAACATAGATGCACGCATACATCAAATTATGGAACACTCTCAAATATGCCTTAACACAATAGAAATTCACAATACAAAGTAAAATCCCAATGTACAGGAGGTCGACTTCATATCCTGCTTCTAAGTTCCTTCCAGCAAAGGTGCACCCCACAGGCTTTTTTTCACAGGAAAAAAAGTGAAAAGTGACGAGACTTTGATGTCGGTTGCAAATGTACCATATGAAGAATTTATAATAACTGAAGGAGGAAGAATTTGAAGTTGTCTTTCATTTGGATTGTGCTTAAAATGACTGGAGTGGTCTCCATGACTAAAGGACTGTGGGGTGTACCTTTGCTGGAAGAACATAAGAGAAGCCATGTTGGATCAAGCCAATGGCCCATCCAGTCCAACACTCTGTGTCACATAAGAACATAAGAGAAGCCATGTTGGATCAGGCCAGTGGCCCATCCAGTCCAACACTCTGTGTCACATAAGAACATCAGAGAAGCCATGTTGGATCAGGCCAGTGGCCCATCCAGTCCAACACTCTGTGTCACATAAGAACATCAGAGAAGCCATGTTGGATCAGGCCAGTGGCCCATCCAGTCCAACACTCTGTGTCACATAAGAACATCAGAGAAGCCATGTTGGATCAGGCCAGTGGCCCATCGAGTCCAACACTCCGTGTCTCATAAGAACATAAGAGAAGCCATGTTGGATCAGGCCAACGGCCCATCCAGTCCAAGACTCTGTATCACACTGTGGCTAATAATTTATATATATATATATATATACACACACACACACACACACACACTGTGGCTAAAAGCCACTGATGGACCTCTGCTCCATATTTTTATCTAACCCCTTCTTGAAGCTTCTCCATCCCATGCATAATCTTGTAAACCTCTATCATGTCACCCCGCAGTCGACGTTTCTCCAAGCTAAAGAGCCCCAAGCATTTTAACCTTTCTTCATAGGGAAAGTGTTCCAGCCCTTTAATCATTCTAGTTGCCCTTTTCCGGACTTTCTCCAATGCTATAATATCCTTTTTGAGGTGCGGCGACCAGAACTGCACACAGTACTCCAAATGAGTCTTCACGATAGTCTTCAGGGTTACATGAAAGTATCCTTCGTGGTGTATCAGGACCAGCTTAACTGGGCTGGGCGAAAATGCCTGGACAGTGAACTGAAGGGAGTTAAGGATGGAGACTGGGCGTAATTCAGCTGTGTGTAAGGGAAGAGGCTAAATGGCTCTCCTGGGTGGAGGGCATTCCAAAATTCAGGAGCTACCACAGAAAAAGCCCCGGTTCTCCTAGATGTCAAACTTTCATCCAGTGGTGATAATGTATACTTGAACTGATGTTAAGTTGCCCTTTTCTGGACTTTTTCCAATGCTATAATATCCTTTTTGAGGTGCGGTGACCAGAATTGCACTCAGTATTCCAAACGAGACCACACCATTGATTTATACAGGGGCATTATGATTACGGCTGATTTGTTTTCAGTTCCCTTCCTAATAATACCCAGCATGGCGTTGGCCTTTTTTATTGCAATTGCACACTGTCTTGACATTTGTAGTGAGTTATCTACCACGACCCCAAGATCTCTCTCTTGGTCAGTCTCTGCCATAAGAGAAGCCATGTTGGATCAGGCCAGTGGCCCATCCAGTCCGTGTCACACAGTGGCCAATATGTGTGTGTGTATACACACACACACACACACACATATACATACATACATATACACACACATACACACACACACACACACACAAGGAACTTCTAAGCAGGATATGAAGTCGACCTCCTGTACATCGGGATTCTACTTTGTACTGTGAATTTCTATTGTGTTGAGGCATATTTGAGAGTGTTCCACAATTTGATGTATGCGTGCATCTATGTTTTACCTATACATTTGGAATTATAGTGCAAGAAATTCTTAGTAATTGCGGTCACTATAACCCTGTGGGCTGTTTTCAGTTTGCAGTCTAGAGTGACCTCTCTCTGTGTTTCCAATCCCCAGATGGGGGCAGAGGATCCTTGGGCTTGGAGGCCCTCCTCCCGCTTCAGGGTCATCAGAAAGCGTGGGTGGGAGGGAAATGTCTGCTGGGCTCTCTATTATTCCCTATGGAGACCGATTCCCATAGGGTATAATGGAGAATTAATCCGTGGGTATCTGGGGCTCTGGGGCGGCTGTTTTTTGAGGTAGAGGCACCAAACTTGCAGCATAGTATCCGATGTCTCTCCTCAAAATACCTGCCAGGTTTCAAAAAGTTTGGACTGCGGGGTCCAATTCTATGAGCCCCCAAAGAAAGTGCCCCTATACTTCATTATTTCCAAGGAGGGAAGGCATTTATAAGGTGTGTGGTCCTTTTAAATTGATGGCCAGAACGCCGTTTGGAGTTCAATGATGCTTGTTACAACCTTGCTCCTGGCTCCACCCCCAAAGTCTCCTGGCTCCACCCCCAAAGTCCCCAGATATTTCTTGAATTGGACTTGGCAACCCTAGGAATATATCCTGTGGACTATATATAAACATCTGGATCTAGTGAACAGAGCACACAAACGCTCGCACCCTGAATACAACTTTGTTGGTCTTAAAGGTGCCATTGGTCTCTAACTTCCTGTTCTTTTTTGGTCACTGTTTAGGTCCACAGCATGGACCTGACCTCGTTTTAATGGATGGGCTGAATCACACCCGGGTGACTCATTTCGTGTTCTTGGGTCTGACGAGTGACCACAGGCTGGAGCGGGCTTTGTTTGCCATCTTCTGCCTCATGTACCTGCTCATCTTAGCGGGTAACCTCCTCATCCTGGTCACAGTGGCTTCCGACCCCTGCCTCCACACCCCCATGTACTTCTTCTTGGGCAACCTCTCGTTCATCGACATCTGCCACTCCTCGGTCACCACCCCCAAGATGCTCCTGGACTTCCTGTCAGCCCAGAAGACCATCTCCTTCGACGGCTGCCTGGCGCAGCTCTTTTTCCTCCACCTCTGCGCCTGTGCGGAGATCTTCCTCCTCACCATCATGGCCTACGACCGCTACATCGCCATCTGCCACCCGTTGCAGTACACGTCCCTCATGAGCTTGAAGGTTTGTACCTGGCTGGTGGGCGCCCTCTGGGTGGGAGCAACGGTCCACTCTCTGGTGCAGACAGTCCTCACCGTCCGACTCCCATACTGCGGCCCTAACGTTATAGACAGCTTCTTCTGTGATGTACCCCCGGTCATCAAGTTGGCCTGCACAGATACGTACTTGACGGGGGTTCTCATTGTGTCTAACAGTGGCATGATTTCCCTGGTCTGTTTTTTTGCCTTACTGGTTTCCTATATCATCATCCTGGTGTCCCTAAGAAGGCAGACAGCCGAGGGGCGGCGCAAGGCCCTCTCCACCTGTGCGTCTCACCTGCTTGTTGTGGCCTTGTTCCTGGGGCCTTGTATCTTTATCTATACCCGGCCAGATGGCAGCTTGTCGGCAGATAAAGTGGTTGCTGTTTTCTACACGGTGGTGACGCCGGTGTTCAACCCGGTGATTTACACCCTGAGGAATGCCGAAATGAAGAACTCCATGAAGAAGCTGAGAGTCCAGAAGATCTTTTTCATGGGGATGTAAACGGATATCTTCTTCGGATGGAAAAATAGATGGATGGGTGATAGGGTTGCCAGGTCTTCAGGTAGTGGCTGGAGATCTCTTGATATTACAACTGATGTCCAGGAGACAGAGATCAAGTATAGGGTGGGATATAAATCCAACATCTTCTTCTTCAGCTGGGTACAGTGCTGTAATGCCCACCTTGAAAAATAGAAAATCATGGAAAATTGATCTGTGGGGCTCTGGGGGGGGGGTGCGTTTTTTGTGATAGAAGTACCAAATTTTCAGTATAGCATCTAGTGCCTCTCCCCAAAATACCCCCAAAGTTTCAAAAAGATTGGACCAGGGGATCCAATTCTATGAGCCCCAAAAGAAGGTACCCCTATCCTTCATTATTTCCTATGGAAGGAAGGCATTTAAAAGGTGTGCTGTCCCTTTAAATGTGATGGCCAGAACTCCCTTTGGAGTTCAATGATGCTTGTCCCAGCCTTGATCTTGGCTCCACCCCTAATGTCTCCTGGCTCCACCCCCAAAGTCTCTTGGCTCCACCCCTAAAGTCCCCAGATATTTCTTGAATTGGCAACCCTAGTATGGGGGCAGCAGAGGAGAGGGAAACGGAGGGAACTTCAGTGGCAGAGTCGGTAGTGTCCAGCCCACAGTTTTTCTCCAACAATCTCTGTAGTCACACGATAGCAGTGCTGAAGAGTAATATTTCTATACATGGGTGTTTCCTAGTTAGATGATATTGGCTGTGATGAGCTTTCCTTGGATTCCATGGTTGTGACTTCAGTGGACTCGGAGGAGTCTAACTCTGTGCAGAATTGCACCGTAAGGTAACTTACAAGGGGTTGCAATAAAAAATGCATGAGGAAAGAATTTGGAACACAGTAGCATTCCTTAAAATACCCAGACTATGTAAATGGGAGGGATGCGTTTATGATATGCGCAAAACGCATACACAACTGAGTTTGGTCCCTTTATTCCCCCTCCATCTACCTTCATAACACTGAGGACTAGATTTTTAAAACTGTCAACCAAGATTCTCCTTGTAACACATAACTTGATATTGCTGTTTTGTCTCAAAATATCTTCATCGTGTTATATGCTAATTTTGCACGGGTGTCGAACTCATTTGTTATGAGGGACGGATCTGGCATAAATACCTCGTTGAGCCGGGCATGTGTGTCTTAAAACGTAATGCCAGGTAGCAGAGAGATAAACTTTATAAAGGACACAGTCAAACACAATTAAAGATTTTTTTTAAAAAAACCCCCTTAAAATAAAATATACTTCAAAGATTAGCACTCTTGCAATGTTTTGCTTATTTAATAGTTTCTGATAACTGACACCTCTTGCGGTATTGCATCGGAAACTGGGGACAATGTCTGTGCTGTAGCAATCTTGCGTAGGCTGTTCAGATGTTGTTCAGGTGTGTATCTGTAAGTTACAAATTTGCTTTTGGTTACAGAAATCTCATGGTCAATGCTTTGAGCCTAAGACCCAGGGGAAAACATGAAATGGCTGGGCATTGTGAGCTTTTGTACATAAGTTGCTTCATGTGTTGGTCAGCCAGTGGAGAAAATAGAGGCTTTGCTCTGTAGCTCCTGTGCGATTGAGCAAGCCTGGCAAAGCAAGCTGCGATGCAGAAGGAAGCAAGAGAGAGAGAGAAGGAAGCAGATGACAGTGAGTTGCTCGGGGTCCTGAGAGAAGCCCTCTGGGGGCCTGATCCTGCCCTCGGGCTGCACGTTTGACACCCCTTGTCTATAAGTTTGAATGTTTTTCTTCCATATCATTTTATGTGAAGAAGTATGTATGCACATGAAAGCTCATACCTTGAATGAAACTTTGTTGGTCTTAAAGGTGCCCCTGAACTCAAGCTTTATCCTGGCCAAGATTTTCTGCATGCTAAATTTTGCACTCCTTGTTGCGCTGCATAGTGGGGAAACAGATGTGGAATAAACAACCCTGAGCGTAGGATCCAGATTCCTGATGTTGAATTAACCACCCAATTGAGACTTAAAGGAAAAAAAAAGAATCACATTTAGCAATGCTTCATTGCTATCATCTTTATTGGTTGCCATCACAGGCCAGGCAAGAGAGTGACACACAGACAGACTCATCAGCACATCTGCATCCAATAAAATTGCAAAGCCACATTGCAGGCTGATTCCAAGAAAAAGACTCAGCCAGCGGTTTCCTTTGTTAAGCACACCAAGTTGCAAAATTTGGCCACCTTAAAGGTAGTCTCATTAGAACAAGAGAAGGGAAATATAAAATTCATCAGGTCTGCCTGGAACCCACTGAAGCCCCTCCTCTCCCCTCTGCAGGCTCCACCCCCAGATCTCCAAGAATTTCCAAACCCTGAACTGGCAACCCCAGGGTTGCCAACTCTGGCTGGGAAATCTCTGGGGAAAAGCCTGGAGAGGGTTGAGATGGGCCTTGGCAGGGTACAATGCCAGGCAGTTGACTCTCCAAAGTAGCCATTTTCTCCAGGGGAAGTGATCGCTGTCATCTGGAAATTACTTGTAAAACCGGGGCTTGTTTTGTCGAAAAAGCCCAGTAGGAATTCATTTGCATATTAGATCACACCCCCAGCATCACCGTTGTTTCACACAGGTTTTTTTGATAGGAAAAGCCCAGCAGGGACTCGTTTGCATATTAGGCCACACCCCCTGTCACCCCCATTGTTTCATACAGGGCTTTTTGTGGGAAAAGTCCAGCAGGGACTCATTTGCATATTAGGCCACACCCTGTCACCACCATTGTTTCACACAGGGCTTTTTGTAGGAAAAGTCCAGCAGGGACTCATTTGCAAATTGGACCACACCCCCTGACACGAAGCCAGCCGGAACGGTGTTCCTGCACGTTCTCACTCAAAAAAAGAGCCCTGCTTGTAATTCCAGATCTCTGGACTCTATGGCACTATACCCCATGGATGTCTCACTCCTCCTCTGTTATGTCCTACATTCAAGTCTCTATGTACAGCACAGCGCACGCTACAGAGGCGACCAGTGGAAACCCACTGGTCCCCGGATGTAGCTCGCTAATACGCTCCGCCAATCAAGATATGTGGCGGGAAGTTTAATTGGCCAGGATTGGACCTGGCCAGACGGAGGGTTGTTCCTGGGCAGGTATATAATTGGGACCCGGCCCGCGATTCTCCCTCTTGTGATGTACTCGCCAATAAAGTATGTTGCCTTCAACACTTCTCGTCACTCAGTACATTACAGTGGAGACGAGGATGGGATTCTAGCCAGGTAACTCCCACAGCGAACTTCGCTGACCTGGCGGAAGACGAGGAAGGCACGCAGTCCAGGGAGACTGAAGTGCCCGCTGCCACCACCGTCGCCATGGCGAACCCGAGCGTGACGACGGGCCACCTTGCAGAGTTTGACCCGGCCAACCCCGATAGGTGGGAGACCTACACAGAGCGGGTCGACTGCTACCTAAGAGCAAACCTGATCACTGATGAGAGCTGTAAGAGAGACGTGCTTCTGAGTGTCTGCGGGGAGGCCACATTCGAGATCGCCAAGGGTCTCTTGGCCCCCGCGAAGATCACGGAGAAAACATACGAGGAGATAGTCAGACTCCTGACCAGGCACTTCTTGCCTCAGCCATCCCTCATCGCCCGCCGATTTCTCTTTCACAGGAGAGATCAAGGGGTGGGAGAGACGGCCGCAGTCTACCTGGCTGCCCTCCACCAAATCGTGGGGAATTGCAGCTTCGACAAGCTGGACGAAGCCCTGAGGGATCGATTTGTTTGGGGCCTCCGAGATGAAAGGCTACAGCAAAAGCTTTTCGCGAAAGAGGAGCTCACCCTACAGAGCACCTTCAATGAAGCCATCGCGTTCGAGAGAGCCACCAAAAGCTACAACAACCTGCGAGCAGAAGCTGTCCACCAGGAAGAAACAGCACCGGGCCACCCAGAGGAGGAGGAGGCAAACCAGCTCCATCGCCAACTAGGAACAGGCCAAAGGGCACCCACGAGACCATGAGCAATGGAGAGACTAGCCAACACCAAGTGCGCCAGCTGTGGGGATCCACACGAGAGACCGGACTGCCCCTATCGGAACATGGACTGCAGGAACTGTGGGAGAGTGGGCCACACAGCACGGGCTTGCCGGGCCAAGGTGACCCGCAGGTGCCAGTCCACCAACCACGACTTGATGGAGGCATGCTTGACCGCATCAATGAGCCTGGAGGTAATGAACTTGCCCCTCACCACCCCCAACAAGGTCAGGGTGTCGGTCTCTATCGAGGGCGCCCCATGCCTAATGGAGCTGGACTCGGGCTCCTCCATCTCCATAATCTCGGAGGAGTTGCTTAGAAAACTTTGCTCCAGGGGCCGTTTCAGGCTGCGGCCAGCCGATTTCATACTGCGGGACTTCCAAAAAAACCCCATACAGGTTTTGGGTTGGGCCACGGTAAGGGTGGAGTATAAGAGCTTCAAGGGCAAGCTGGAAATACTAGTAGTCAAACGCCAGCTCACCACTTTACTGGGGCTGGCCTGGTTTCGACCGTTGGGCATTCAAATTGTGGGGGTGCAGCAAATGCGAACGCAGAATTTTGAGCATTTGTGCTGGAAATTCCCGGAAGTGTTTGATGGGTCCCTGGGGTGTTATAAGGGACCTCCCATCACCTTACCCCTCGATCCCCACATGAGACCGATAAGGCTCAAGGCCAGGCAGGTCCCGTTCGCTCTTAAACCTAAAATAGAAGCGGAGCTGGACCGCCTCACGGCACAGGGGGTGCTAGAACCGGTGTCCTACGCCGCCTGGGAAACACCGATAGTCACCCCAATGAAGCCAAATGGGAATGTGTGCATATGCGCCGATTACAAGTGCACCATAAACAAGGCACTGCAAGACAACCCATACCCCATTCCCGTAGTCAGCCACGTACTGGCAGTCCTAGCAGGCTCTAAGGTTTTTGGGAAACTGGACTTGGCTCAGGCATACCAGCAACTTCCGGTAGACACCGAGACGGCAGAAGCCCAAACCATTGTGACTCACAGGGGAGCTTTTCGGGTGCGGCGGTTACAATTTGGGGTAAGCGTGGCTCCGGGGATTTTTCAGAGCATAATGGATTCTCTCCTTAAAGGGATCCCTGGAGTGCAATCATTTTTTGACGATGTTCTGATCGCCGCCCCGGACACTTCAGAGTTCAGCAGCCGTCTGCGTGAGGTACTCCACCGTTTCCAGTGGGACTCAAAGTTAAGTGGGAAAAGTGTTCCCTTGGGGTGTCGTGGGTAGCGTTCTTGGGGTTTGCAGTAGACACCGCGGAGATCCACCCGACGGCCGACAAGACCAAGGCAATTGTCCACGCCCCGGCCCCCACGTGCAAGGCGGAACTACAAAGTTTCTTAGGATTATTAAATTTTTACCATTCATTTTTGCCACACAAAGCAGCCATTGCGGAACCCCTTCATAGGCTCCTGGATAAAAACGTCCCATGGGTCTGGGGAAAGCAGCAGGCCGCCACTTTTCAGGCAGTCAAGGGCCTCCTAGTTTCTAACGATGTGCTCCACCACTTTGACGAATCCCTCCCAGTGATTCTGTCATGTGATGCCTCCCCATACAGGGTGGGCGCTGTCCTGGGGCACCAACTCCCGGATGGGAGGGAGGTTCCAGTGGCCTATTATTCAAGGACCCTGACTCCTGCTGAGCGCAACTACGCCCAGATTGACAAAGAGGCCTTAGCAATCGTGGTGGGGGTGCATAAATTTAACGACTACTTGTACGGTAGGTGTTTCACGATCGCCACGGACCATAAGTCACTCCTGGGCCTTCTCGCCCCAGACTGCCAGACGCCGCAAATTCTGTCGCAGCGCGTCCTGTGGTGGAATCAGTTCCTCAATTCCTACACATATGCCCTGGTCCACTGCCCGGGCAAAGCTATGGGACATGCGGACGCCCTCAGCCGCCTGCCGCTGCCCTCTATGGACCCAGCCCCAGCCCCGGTCCACCATGTGATACTTATTGAGACGCTACCAGAGAGGCCCCTCCACACCGCTGAGGTAGCTAAAGCCACGGGTCGAGACCGCATCCTCGCCCGTGTTTTAGACTGGGTGGGGCGGGGATGGCCTGAGGGTAAACAGGCCGCAGAATTCAGGGCCTTCGCAGTGCGCAGGGAAGAACTGTCCACACACAAGGGGTGCCTTCTCTGGGGAAGTAGGGTGGTGGTTTCCCCCCCATTGCGGAAACAAGTGCTGGAAGCCCTACACGAAACACATCCAGGAATAGTGCAGATGAAGGCCCTAGCACGCAGCTATGTGTGGTGGCCGGGAATGGAGGAAGAGACTGAGGGGTGGGTTTGAAGGTGTCAACCCTGCCAAGAGTTCCGGCCTGATCCGCCCAGTGCCCCTGTCCACCGCTGGGAGTCCAATAGGAGGCCGTGGTCCCGGTTACACCTAGACTTTGTGGGGCCATACCAGGGCCAAATATTCTTTATTCTGGTGGATGCATACACCAAGTGGTTGGAAGTTATTCTAGTAGCTTCAACCTCCACGGCGGCGGTGGTCAGAGCCTTGCGTAGGGTCTTTTGCATGCATGGGATTCCCGATACCCTCGTCATGGACAATGGGATCGCTTTCACCTCCCGGGAATTCCGGGAGTTCTTGAACAGATACCTAATACAACACATCCGGTCTGCCCCCTTCCATCCGGCCACCAATGGCCGAACAGAGCACATGGTGTGCACCATGAAAGAGGCCCTGGGGCGCATTGTACAGGGGGATTGGGACCACCGCCTGGCAGCCTTCCTATTAGATAATCAAATCACCCTCAACCCCATCACTGGGTTGAGCCCTGCAAAGTTGCTAATGGGGAGGAAGCTGATCACGAGACTAGACCGGTTGCACCCCGACTGGGCCACAGACCTCCGCAGTTCCCCCGAAACCAGGGAAGCCACTAGGGGGTTCTTTCCAGGGGATCCAGTGTACGCGAAAAACTTTGTGAGTGGCCCAGAGTGGTTAGCCACCCGGGTGCTGCGGGTGACCGGGTCCCGCTCCTACGAGGTCTCGACAGAGGGGGGCCAGATCCTTAGGAAGCATATCGATCAGCTACGCTGCAACACTTTGCCAGAGAAACCGACAGCCATGGGGGGCGGGGGAAGTGGGGAAGAACTGACAGCAACACCCCCGGAAGATACCCTTCCCATGTTGGTCGCACCAACTGCACGGGTGGAAGAGCACCACAGCGGCAGAAGCAACCTCACCAGAGAAGGGACTCCTGACAAGCAACAAGCGACGGACAGTCATCGTCCGGCGTCACCCCAACACGGGGAAACAACCGCCCCGCCAGCCTTGGCAGCCGCACCAACTCCCCAATTAACCCCGAGGAGGTCAACCAGGGAACGCCAGGCACCGGCCTACCTGAAAGACTTTGTGTCCTGAACTACGGGGGGAGGAGTGTTATGTCCTACATTCAAGTCTCTATGTACAGCACAGCGCACGCTATAGAGGCCACCAGTGGAAACCCACTGGTCCCTGGATGTAGCTCGCTAATACGCTCCGCCAATCAAGATCTGTGGCGGGAAGTTTAACTGGCCAGGATTGGACCTGGCCAGATGGAGGGTTGTTCCGGGGCAGGTATATAATTGGGACCCGGCCTGCGATTCTCCCTCTTGTGATGTACTCGCCAATAAAGTATGTTGCCTTCAACACGTCTCGTCACTCAGTACATTACATCCTCAAACCCTGTCTTACTCCAGTTCGACCACCCAAATCTCTATGAATCCCCCAAAGTGGAGGGGGCAACCCGAAGGACCCTTATTCAGATCAGATCTGTGTTGAGGAGGGAGGACTGTAACCCAACTGTTTCTGCATCGATTTGCTACTCAAAACCAGCATCCTCTTGCATTGCTATGAGCTCTTTAAAGCATGAGAACCCAGGTTCCCCCCCCCCCCCTTTAAAGGGCTAATGCCCATATGCAGGGGTGGAATTCTAGCAGGAGCTCCTTTGCATATCAGGCCACAGACCCCTGATGTAGCCTGTTATGTATGTAGACTCAAGAGAACACGGGTTCATTGGAGCCATACGGGCTGAGCTTGGGGACTTGTGAACAAAGGGCTACAGGATCCAAATCTCTGCAGCCCTGGACCAATCACAAGCCCCCACCGGTTTGAATGACCCAATGATGGGCTACCTTGGGAATCCAGAGATGTATATAAATTGGGCCGGTAGGCGCCCATTCCCAGTCTTGTAATGTAGCCTTACCCTATATCATGTCTATTAAAGAGCTTGTGATCACTCAACTGCGACTTCTCCATGCATAGAACCCACTATATTATATAGCCCAGGGGTGGCCAACGATAGCGCTCCAGATGTTTTTTGCCTACAACTCTTGCATTATTGCATCAGAAACTGGGGACAACGTCTGTGCTGTAGCAATCTTGAGTAGGCTGTTCAGATGCATGGCCAATGGCTGGGGCTGATGGGAGTTGTAGGCAAAAAACATCTGGAGAGCTACTGTTGGCTACCTCTGATATAGCCAGTCCTCCAAGAGCTTTCAAAACAGAGCCCTGTGTATGGATGTGTGTGTGTCAGGGGGAGGTTCATTTTGATCAGTGACACCACATGGGGGTGGAAGGGTTAATCTCCTTCATGCAGTCTAGAGTGGCCAGCTGAGGGTTGGGGAATATCTGGAGATTTGGGGGGTGGAGCCTGGAAAGGGCGGAGTTTGGGGATGGGATGGACCTCAGCAGGATAGAATGCCATAGACTCCGCCTTCCAAAGCAGCCGTTTTCCCCAGGAGAATTGGTTGCTTGGTTGCCTGGAGATCAGTTGTAAGAGCGAGAGATTTCCTGGAGAGTGGCAACTTTAATTGCCCCAATCCAAATCCAAATCCAGCAATGTGCCTTTAGAAAGAAGAAGAAGAAAGACTGCAGATTTATAGCCCATCCTTCTCTCTGAATCAGAGTCTCAGAGTGGCTTACAATCTCCTTTACACAAAGATCTGATTTTGGGCCTCCTAGTATCCCATCAGTTTGACCCTTTAAGATTGAGAAGGAATATGACGATTTCATTTATTTAGGGAGGTGGTGATGAGCTTCCGCTCCCTGGCCATCTTGAGGCAGTGGCTGGACGAACCTTTGTCAGGGATGATCTTGGCTGATCCTGCATTGAGCAGGGGGTTGGACTAGATGGCCTTTAGGACCCCTCCCAACTCTTTGATTCTATGATTTAGTCACTTAGGGCATTTATTTAATTAAAGGTAAAAAAGGTAAAGGTAGTCCCCTGTGCAAGCATCAGTTGTTTTTGAATCTGGGGTGACGTTGCTTTCACAACGTTTTCACAGCAGACTTTTTGCGGGGTGGTTTGCCATTGCCTTCCCCAGTCATCTACGCTTTCCCCCCAGCAAGCTGGGGACTCATTTTATCAACCTCGGAAGGATGGAAGGCTGAGTCAACCTTGAGCCAGCTACCTGAACCCTGCTTCTGTCGGGATCGAACTCAGGTCATGAGCAGAGGGCTCTGACTGCAGTACTGCAGCTTTACCACTCTGCGCCATGGGGCTCTTAGTTAAAGGGGAATTTTAATTTTATTTTTAAATTATTATTTATTTATTTAATTAAAGGGAAGAACCAGACTGATTTTTTTCCCTCCCCTTCTGCAACCTCACCCATGATTTTTTCTTCTTGATGCTTTCTGAAGCTCCGAGTGAACAGAGTTTTCTCTGCTCTCAGGCCCCTGGACGTAACCTTGTGTTTTTTGTTTAATTAAAACCTTAGAAACTTCCTGGCAAACTTTCATCATCCCACTTACTGTTCAATAGAACTTTTAATAGGATCCAGAGGGAATTGATTCATAGTACAGTGGAACTTCAAACCTTTCATTGTGGAACTCCTCTGTGCAGAAAGAGAGTAGAATTCTCTTTGGATCAGATGACCGTCCACGCTGATGAGGTCAAATTGCTCAGCAACGCAGATGGCAAGGTCCGGTAAAAGAGAATGGAGAAATGACCAAACTCCAGGGCTTTTTTATTTGGTAGAAAAAGCCCAGTGAGAACTCATTTGCATATTAGTCCACACCCCCTTATGTCACCATTGTTTCACACAGGGCATTTTGGAGAAAGAGCCCAGCAGGAACTCATTTGCATATTAGTCCACACCCCTTGATATCACCATTGTTTCACACAGGACATTTTGGAGAAAAAGCCCAGCAGGAACTCATTTGCATATCAGTCCACACCCCTGATGTCACCATTGTTTCACACAGAACATTTTGGAGAAAAAGCCCAGCAGGAACTCATTTGCACATTAGGCCACACCCCTTGATGTAAACATTGTTCCACACAGGGCTTTTTGTATAAAAAGCCCAGCAGGAACTCATTTGCATATTAGGCCACAGCCCTGACACCAAGCCAGACAGAGCTGCATTCCTGTGTATTCCTGCTCAAAAAAAGCCCTGGTTTTTCAACTTCCAGTGTTCGGGTCAACTTTGGGGTGGAGGAGATTTAGGAAATGGAGTCTAGAGAAGTCATGTGTGTTCAGCTCCCACAATATTAAAATATTTACTTATAGTCCATCTTTTTCACTTAGATTCAAGGTAGGTTTACAGAATTGGAAAATGATGCAATCAAGAAATAATATATACAACACATGCAGTAAAACTGAAGTACAAAATTAGAGAATAATGAAATAAAAACAGTATAATTGATCCAATAAACAATGCAAAGGGGAGAAATGGTCTAATCCCCCCCCTCCAGATATTAATGATAGGTGGTGATTATGGAATTGGCTACATCAGGGGTGTGTGGCCTAATATGTAAATAAGTCCCTGCTACAAATAGAGCCCTGGTTACACTCATATCAGGGGATGTGACCTAATAGGCAAGTGAGTTCCTGCTGGGCCTTTTCTACATAAAAAGCCCTGTTGAAGGCAACTGTAGCTCTTCATGCCGCTGCACTGTAATGCTATCTCACGCAGTGGGTGTGGCCTGGACTTTTTTAGCTTCTCAGAGCTGCACCCTGAAATGACTGATTAGGCTGCCAATGTGAAGGCTAGAAGAAACCTTCTTTGGAGGTTTTCAAACAGAGGCTGGCTAGATGGCCTTCTGACAGCCAAGATGATTCTGTGAATACAGTAGGGTTGCCAAGTCCAATTCAAGAAATATCTGGGGACTTTGGGGGTGGAGCCAGGAGACTTTGGGGGTGGAGCCAGGAACAAGGGTGTGACAAGCATCATTGAACTCCAAAGGGAGTTCTGGCCATCACGTTTAAAAGGGACCGCACACCTTTTTAAATGCCTTCCCTCCATAGGGAATAATGAAGGCTAGGGGCACCTTCTTTTGGGGCTCATAGAATTGGACCCCTTGGTCTAATCTTTTTGAAATTTGTGGGGTATTTTGTGGAGAGGCACTAGATGCTATACTGAAAATTTGGTGCCTCTATCTCAAAAAACAGCCGCCCACCAGAGCCCCCGATACCCGCGGATCAATTCCCCATCATTCCCTATGGGAATCGTTCATGGAGGTGCATAAGATAAGATAAGATAAGATAAGATATTGGATTTATATCCCGCCCTCCACTCCGAAGAGTCTCAGAGCGGCTCACAATCTCCTTTACCTTCCTCCCCCACAGCAGACACCCTGTGAGGTGGGTGGGGCTGGAGAGGGCTCTCACAGCAGCTGCCCTTTTAAGGATCACTTTTGCCAGAGCTATGGCTGACCTGAGGCCATTCCAGCAGCTGCAAGTGGAGGAGTGGGGAATCAAAACCGGTTCTCCCAGATAAGAGTCCGCACACTTAACCACTACACCAAACTGGCATGATAGCTGTGGGGGCGGGGCTTCCCCCGCCGGCCAGCTGGCTGGGGGAGGGGGAAAGCCTGTAAAACCGGGGGATCCCCCTCTGGGACCTGGGGATTGGGAAGCCTAGAACACAGGCAATTCATGAAAGGGAAGGCAGGAAGGGTTGCGTCAGTTCTCGTGGCCCTTCCTTACCTGCCCAGGGAAATGCTGTTCACCACTTTAGGATCAGGAAGCAATTTTTTCTCCAGGCCAGTTTGACCAGGAGTCCTGGAGATTTCCTGGTATCTTCTGGGCATGGAGCAGAAGTCAATGGGGATGTGGGGGTGTTGGTATTTGTGAATTTCTTGCATCGTGCAGAGGGTTGGACTTGATGGCCCTAGAGATCCAACTCTATGATTCTAAGAACTTGTTGAGGACAGGGGGTTGGGTGACCCATTAAATGTGGAAGGGAGGCTGCTTTGGAAAACATAACAGCCCCACATTTTTGTAAATGCATTTTTTTATTCACGTATAGCATCTTACACTGAATCAGACCCTTTTCCTTTCGAAGTAAGTGTTGTCTATTTAGATGAGTGACAGCTCTCCAGGCTCTCAGGCAGAGGTCTTTCACATCTCATAGAATCGTAGACCTTCAGGGTCACCTATAGGCTTCCCAACCCTCCCACCCTGGCGGGGGACCCCAGGATTTCCAGCCTCTTCCCCCGCTCCCCCCAAAAACAGAAGCGGGGGGAAACGGCGCCAAGGAGCTGCCGCGCCGCTGCCACCCCCTCCCCGCCCACCGCAGCTGCGCCTCCGAGATGGGCCCAGGCTGAGCCCATCTCGAAGGAGCAGCCACGGCGAGTGGAGAAGAGGCGGCAGCTGCACAGTGGCATCGCCCGCCCCGCCTCCGAGGCAAAACCAGAGAAGGGGAGGGTGGAGGCAGGCCAGGAGCATGGCGAGCCGTGAATCCGGGCCCTTCTAGGACCCGGACTCGTGGCTCGCCACGACCCCGGCCCGCCTCCACCCTCCCCTTCAATTCCACCGCAGCTGCTCCTCCGAGATGGGCCCAGCCTGAGCCCAACTCGGAGGAGCAGCCACGGCGAGCAGAGAAGAGGCGGCAGCTGCGCAGCGGCATCGCCCGCTCCGAGACGGGGCGGCTCTCCACGTTCCCCAGTGCCGTTTCCCCCCCTTCCCCTTAGCTCCACCCTAGTGTCTCCTGGCTCCACCCCCAAAGTCTCCTGGCTCCACCCCCAAAGTCCCCAGATATTTTGGGAGTTGGACTTGGCAACCCTAGTAACCTAGTCCAACCCCCTGCACAATGCAGAAAACTCACAAATATCTCCCCCTAAATTCACAGGATCTTCATCGTTGTCAGATGGCCATTTAGCTTCTGTTGAAAAACCTCCAAGGAAAGAGAGCCCACCACCTCCTGAAGAAGCCTGTTCCACTGAGGAACCGCTCTAACACTCAGGAAGTTCTTCCTAATATTGAACCAGAAGCTCTTTTGATTTAATTTCAACCCACTGGTTCTGGGGCCAACCTTCTGGGGCCAGAGAAAACAATTCCACACCATCCTCTATTCCACATCTCCTACTACCTCAGATCCGTTTTAACTGAAGATGTTGGGGATTGAACATGAGACCTTCTGCATGCCTAGCAACTGCTCTACCCCTGAACCACAGCCCCTCCCCATTAATACCCTTTCCCTTCTGAAGCAACCTGTCGCCCTTGTAATTTGTTCAGAGCATTCAGCATGTCCTCATTGCGGAGGGTGTAGATGATTGGGTTGAGAAGGGGAGTGACGGCCGTGAAGAAAACAGAAACCACCTTGTCCGCAGCCAGGCTCTTGGCTGGTCTGAGGTAGATGAAGATGCAGTGGCCCAAGAAGAAAGTCACGACAGTCAGGTGAGCAGCACAAGTTGACAGAGCCTTCCGCCGTCCCTCAGAGAAGCGGTTCCTCAAGGAGATGAGGATGACCACGTAGGAGACCACCAGAACTACAAAGCAGACAACCGAGATCAGCCCCGAGTTGGAGACTATGAGGATTTCGAAGACGTAGGTGTCAGCGCAGGCCAGTTTGATGACCAAGGGCACATCACAGAAGAAGTTGTCAATGGAGTTGGGTCCACAGTAAGGCAAGTTGAGCGTCAGAGCAGTCAGGGCAATGGAATGGATCAGCCCGCCCAACCACATGGCTATGGCCAACTGGAGGCAGACCTGGCGGCTCATGATGGTGGTGTAATGGAGGGGATTGCAGATGGCGGCATAGCGGTCGTAAGCCATGATGGTGAGGAGGAAGATCTCCGTGCAGGCAAAGAGGTGGAGGAAAAACATCTGGGCTATGCATTCTCCGAAAGAGATGGTCTTGGTCTCTGTCAGGAAGTCGGCGAGCATCTTGGGCATGACCACCGAGGAATGGCAAACGTCAATGAAGGAGAGGTTGCTGAGGAAGAAGTACATTGGGGTGTGGAGGTGTTGATCATAGATGATCGTGACCACAATGAGGATGTTGCCAATGAGGATGGAGGTGTAGATGGCTATGAAGAGACCAAAGAGTGCCAGTTCAACGTTGTGGTTTGTGGTCAGGCCCGAGAGGATGAATGCTTTCACGGTGGTGTCATTTGCAAGGACCATGTTGACCACAGCTGCAGTTGGAAAGAATGAAGGAGCAGAAAGTTGCCATGAAGGCTTCAGAGATCTCAGATCCCAATCATCCAATATGAACAACCGAAGCTGAGCATGGATGCTTTCAGTTGGACTCTCTATTCACCTGGTTCTTACTGTCCCTCATGCCCTCTCTCCTAACTATTCTGCTGAGCTGAACTGACTTCATAAAAACATAAGAGAAGCCATGTTGGATCAGGCCAATAGAAGATCTAGCCCAACACTTTGTGTCACACAGTGGCCAAAGCTCAGGTGCCACCAGTAGGACCAGAACTCCAGAAATCCTCCCACTGTGGCCCCCAAGCACCAAGAATACAGAGCATCCCTGCCCCAGACATGAGAACATAAGACAAGCCATGTTGGATTAGGCCAATGGACCATCCAGCACAACACTCTGTCACTCAGTGGCCAAACCTCAGGAGGTCCACCAGTGGGGCTAGAACTTCAGAAGCCTCCCACTGTTGCTTCCCAAGAACTAAGAAGACAGACTGAGCGTCACTGCCTCAGACATAGTATTCCATCTATACCTTGTGGCTAATAGCTACTGATGGACCTCTGCTCCGTATGTTCATCTAATCCCTTCTTGAAGCTGTCTATGCTTGTAGCCTCTGCCACTTCTTGTGGCAGTGAATTCCCCACGTCACTTTGATCAACTGTGGGGAAAAGCTGATTAAGGAGGAAAACCATGGTCTGTTCTGCATGCTGACCTTACTCCCAATTTTCTGGGTGGTTGATCTCCAGTCGTTGGAAGTAGCTTTGAGTTGCATGTTCTGCATCTCTTCCTTTTTGCGGTAGTGTCTTAAAGGGGTTCCTGATTTAAATTTGATGTTTTCTTTTCTGCGCAGGATCAAATATTCAGTATTAAAATCAGGGCTTTTCTTTGTAGCAGGAACTCCTTTGCATATTAGACCACACCTCCCTGATGCAGCCAATCCTTTTGGAGCTTACAGTAGGCCCTGCACGAAGAGCCCTGTAAGCTCTTGGAAGATTGGCTACATCGAGGGGGTGTGACCTAATATGCAAAGGAGCCCAGCTAGAATTCCAAGCTCTTGGAAGATTGGCTACATCAGGGGGTGTGACCTAATATGCAAAGGAGCCCAGCTAGAATTCCAAGCTCTTGGAAGATTGGTTACATCAGGGGGTGTGACCTAATATGCAAAGGAGCCCAGCTAGAATTCCAAGCTCTTGGAGGATTGGCTACATCACGGGGGTGTGGCCTAATATGCAAAGGAGCCCCTGCTAGAATTCCAAGCTCTTGGAGGATTGGCTACATCGAGGTGGTGTGACCTAATATGCAAAGGAGCCCAGCTAGAATTCCAAGCTCTTGGAGGATTGGCTACATCACGGGGGTGTGGCCTAATATGCAAAGGAGTTCCTGCTACAAAAAAGCCCTGATTTTAGAAGGCAGCCGACATTAGCGATGTTGTCGCTGCTGCTGTCAGGTCGCCTGCCCTCTGCTTTTTAAAACTGTGCATGCGTGGTAGTGATACTGTGCAGTAGCGCTAAACTATCGCCATCCCTTTGATTATCCCACTGCATAAGACTGGGGCAGTGCTCTGATGAAAGGTAGAAATGCCAATGCCAGGGCTTCAACTTTATGCCTGAGAGTCTGTGTGGAATAGCAAGTCTCAGGTTAAGATCTGAATCTCTGGGTTCAAATCCTCATTCTGCCCCTCCCTGAACTGCCTTTTCACTTGCAAGGGAATCTGCATATGGATCCTGGATATGTTTAACCATTCCAAGTGATAAAGCAACTTGGAAGGTTATTTTAAGCCGGAAATGACCGCAGAAATCTAAGCCATTTCTCCTTTCCACTACATTGATTTGCATCCTGCCCCAAAACTATTTTGGGGTTAAAATAACAGCTGCTTCAAAAAGAACCACGCAACATCAGGTAATGTATAGCTCGTATCTCAACTAACTCAACTTGGAAAATGTGGCATATCCTCCCTCTACAAATGTGGTCTATCTTCCCTCCACAAATGTGGCATACGCTCCCTCCACAAATGTGGCATATCCTCCCTCCGCAAATGTGGCATATCCTCCCTCCACAAATGTGGCATATCCTCCCTCCGCAAATGTGGTCTATCCTCCCTCCACAAATGTGGCATATCCTCCCTCCACAAATGTGGTCTATCCTCCCTCCACAAATGTGGCATATCCTCCCTCCGCAAATGTGGTCTATCCTCCCTTCAGTTTATTGGTTGCTGGTATATTATCAGTGGCAGCTGACCTGTGTCATATGCCCATTTCTTTATTCCCCTTCCCCAATATTCAGATGCTCTGTTGGGCTACAGACACAAAGCCAATGGGATTTTATAATGGGGCTGCTCTGCCTGTTCTGTTGCCCTCAACAAACTTCCAGACAAGCTCTATGGTAAAACCACAGAGTTTCTGGTAATTCCTAGAAAGAACTAATGGGACTTCCAGGTTTTTCCTGGAAGTGATGTCAAACCATCGCCAATGGTGTGTTTTTTTTTCTCCTGCCAGCCGTGGGAGGGCTGGTGGGCAACAAGCACTGAAGGTGGGAGATCTCCTACCCCCAGCAGACATATGACAAAACTATGTGACCCACTTTCCCTCTCTCTAGGTTGTGTACAAACACAAGCTGTGGAACTGTTCAGGGCTAACAAACACAGTCCTTAACGGTGTCACAGAATCATAGAGTTGGAATCAAAGAGTCATAAGGGACCTCCAATGTCGTCATCTATCCACTTTTTTTTATTCTTTCTGATGGGTGCATTGAGGTCCCCCAACCTCCATTAAGTGCAGGTCAGGCACTAATCTGGACCAAATACACCTGTAATAAATCTAATGCTAATTAATAAATCTAATAATCCATTGTAGTCCGCTAATCCAGTGATGTTACCCACCCTGAGCCCTGCTGTGTAGGCGGGGGCAGGCTTGAAATCAAATAAATAAATAATAAGAAGATAAGAACATAAGAGAAGCCATGTTGGATCCAGCCAGTGGCCCATCCAGTCCAACACTCTGTGTCACATAAGCACATAAGAGAAGCCATGTTGGATCAGGCCAATGGTCCATCCAGTCCAACACTCTGTGTCACACAGTGGCCAATATATGTGTGTGTGTATACACAGACACATTACATACATATACACACATAAACACACACACACACACACATATATGTGACTAATAGCCACTGATGGACTTCTGCTCCATATTTTTATCCAATCCCCTCTTAAAGCTGGCTATGCTTGTAGCCACCACCACCTCCTGTGGCAGTGAATTCCACATGTTAATCATTCTTTGGGTGAAGAAGTACTTCCTTTTATCCGTTTTAACCTGACTGCTCAGCAATTTCATTGAATGCCCACGAGTTCTTGAATTGTGAGAAAGGGAGAAAAGTACTTCTTTCTCCACTTTCTCCATCCCATGCATATCTTGTAAACCTCTACCGTGTCACCCCTCAGTTGATGTTTCTCCAAGCTAAAGAGCCCCAAGCGTTTTAACCTTTCTTTATAGGGAAAGTGTTCCAAACCTTTTATCATTCTAGATGCCCTTTTCTGGACTTTTCCCAATGCTATAATATCCTTTTTGAGGTGTGGTGACCAGAATTGTACACAGTATTCCAAAGGAAAACGCACCATCAATTTAAACAGGGGCATTATGATAATAACCAAGCAATGCAAACCAATGGCCCTTCTTTAGGTAGAATAATTCCAGATTTCTTGACTTCTTACTTTCATTCATTCCTATGAATTTTGGCTTGGGGAGGGGGAAATCTAGATTTTGTGTGGAATCAGAGGGAAGTCTTTTGTTAATACTAACGGGCTGGGTCAAGAGTTACATTTCCACAAAAAAGTGGAGCTTTCCTCAGAAGCAAAAGAGCGAGGGAGCCTACAGTAGGTGTATCTCTCATCTGAAGCAAGCACCAGTGAAAAGATTCTTGCAGAAGAGGAAAACTCCACTGCTAGCGGAATGGGAACACTGAATCCATCTGATCCACTGTCATCATTAATATGCCATTGGGTCGTTGCATGGGTGTATGGGCAAAAATGGACAGATGCCGTCTCCAAGGACCTTACAGTCTAAAATAAAGTATTTTTTTATGTACTTTATGTACTTTATGTACATTATTTGTAGCTTGTGTTTCTCACCGGGACTCAAATGCAATTTTGGGCTGTATCAACAGAAGTATAGTGTCCAGATCACATGAAGTGATGGTAGCGCTTTACTCTGCTCCGGTAAGACCTCACCTGGAGTATTGTGTTCAGTTTGGGGCACCACATTTTAAGAAGGATATAGACAAGCTGGAACGGGTCCCGAGGAGGGTGATGAAGATGGTGAGGGGTCTAGAAACCAAGTCCTATGAGGAAAGGTTGAAGATGCTGGGCATGTTTAGCCTGGAGAGAAGGTTGAGAGGTGATATGATCACCATCTTCAAGTACTTGAAGGGCTGTCATACAAAGGATGGTGTGGAATTGTTTTCTGTGGCCCCAGAAGGTAGGACCAAAACCAATGGGTTGAAATTAAATCAAAAGAGTTTCCGGCTCAACATTAGGAAGAACTTCCTGACTGTTAGAGCGGTTCCTCAGTGGAACAGGCTTCCTCGGGAGGTGGTGGGCTCTCCTTCCTTGGAGGTTTTTAAACAGAGGCTAGATGGCCATCTGACAGCAATGCGGATCCTGTGAATTTAGGGGGAGGTATTTGTGAGTTTCCTGCATTGTGCAGGGGGTTGGACTAGATGACGCTGTAGGTCCCTTCCAACTCTGTGATTCTATGATTCAAGGAGGATTGTCCAGAGGAAGTCAACACAATCAACAGTTTGGGACATCCAGTGAATAGTCCAATAGGACTTGGACTGTAGAAATCTAAAACTAATCAGAAACCTAAACCAGAGCTGAAGCAAAGCAAGAATATTAGCCTGACAAATTCAGTGATGAAAACATTACATCGTAAGATCCTACTTACAACAAACAGCTGAGGGGAGGGAGGAGGGAATGTGGACAATTCAGTTTGTTGCTGCTTCAGGCTTGCTAATGGATGCTACCAGGGTTAGTTAGAGTGCAGGACTACGACCTGGAAAACCTGTGTCTAAATCTCCACTTTGCCATGCCACTCAGCCTTCTCACCTCATAGGGTTGTTGTGTGGCTAACACAGGGAAGGGAGAACTATGGATGCTACCCAGAGCTCCTTGGAAGGATAGAGTAATGAATAATGGAAGTTGAAATCTGTTCCCTGAATAATCTGAAAGAACATCATAAGAACATAGGAACATAAGAGAAGTCATGTTGGATCAGGCCAATGGCCCATCCAGTCCAACACTCTGTGTCACATAAGAACATAAGAGAAGCCATGTTGGATCAGGCCAATGGCCCATCCAGTCCAACACTCTGTGTCACATAAGAACATAAGAGAAGCCATGTTGGATCAGGCCAATGGCCCATCCAGTCCAACACTCTGTGTCACATAAGAACACAAGAGAGGCCATGTTGGATCAGGCCAATGGCCCATCCAGTCCAACACTCTGTGTCACACAGTGGCCAAAAAAAACCCCAAGCAAGTGCCATCAGGAGGTTCAGAAGTGGGGCTAGAAGCCCTTCCACTTTGCCCCCTGCCCCAAAGCACCAAGAATACAGAGCATCACTGCCCCAGACAGAGAGTTCAAACAATACGCTGTGGCTAAGAGCCACTGAGGGACATCTGCTCCATATGCCCTCTTGAAGCTGTCTATGCTTGTAGCCGCCACCACCTCCTGCGGCAGCGAATTCCATGTGTTAATCACCCTTTGGGTGAAGAAGTACTTCCTTTTATCTGTTCTAACCGGATTGCTCAGCAATTTCATTGAGTGCCCACAAGTTCTTGTATTGTGAGAAAGGGAGAAAAGGACTTCTTTCTCTCCCTTCTCTATCCCATGCATAATCTTGTAATTTTATAATTGTAGCTCCCCACAAGGATATTAATCAGTGAGTGGAACTAACAAATTAACAGAGCCACTGGGCACAGAATCGATCCCATACGCACAGGGCTTTTTTGGTAGGAAAATTCCAGCAGGAACTCATTTGCATATTAGGCCACATCCCCAACATCACCATTGTTTTGCACAGGGCTTTTTTGTAGAAAAAGCCCAACAGGAATGCATTTGCATATTAGGCCACACACCCTGATGCCAAGCCAGCCGGAACTGCGTTCCTGTGCATTCCTGCTCAAAGGAAGCCCTGCGTACAGCACCTTGTGCATGCTGAAAAAATGTTTAAAGTCGTGTTCTTTAAACAGCAGTTTAAAAAGGACTGACATTCTGCCCCAAGCAGTTCCGAATTTGTTACTGTGATTAAGCAACACTGTTGGCATCTCTTGGTTGTTCCTGTATATTTTACTTCTGCATGGGACGGGGAGGTTAATTTGCTTCAAAGCTCTACAGGCAGAAACACATGGAAAGGAAAAGGAAAGGTCCCCTGTGCAAGCACCAGTCGTTTCCGACTCTGGGGTGACGTTGCTTTCACAACGTTTTCACGGCAGATTTTTTACGGGGTTGTTTCCCATTGCCTTCTCCAGTCTTTTACACTTCCCCCCCCCCCCAGCAAGCTGGGTACTCATTTTACCGACCTCAGAAGGATGGAAGGCTGAGTCAACCTCGAGCCGGCTACCTGAACCCAGCTTCCACTGGGATCGGACTCAGGTCATGAGCAGAGTTCAGACCACGTACTGCAGTACTGCCGCTTTACCACTCTGCGCCACGGGGCCGCTTTGGGATGACACATGAGATGACTTCAAATTTATCCCGTCTGCTTTTTTAACCCCTCTCTCCCCATTCCCCGGTTCGACTTTGCTTTTCTCTGGCTCAAATTAACATCTATGTATTGCTTTTCTATGTGAACATTTTTGGCATTGTATGCTGTATTGTGCCTGGGTAGCACAGACAAGCCCCGTCTTATCAGATCTCAGAAGCTAGGCAGGGTCAACCCTGGTTGGTACTTGGATGGGAGACCACCAAGGAAGCCCAGGGTCTCTATGCAGAAGCAGGCAATGGCAAACCACCTCTGAAGGTCTCTTGTCTTGAAAATCTTATGGGGTCATCATAAATTGGCTGCAACTTGATGGCAATATATATTATTGTGCTGGTCTATGGCTATAATCAGAGCCCCGTGGCACAGAGTGTTAAAGCTGCAGTGTCACAGTCCTAAGTTTTACTTACGACCTGAGTTCGATCCCAGGGGAAGCTGGTTCAGGTAGCTGGCCTGAGGTTGACTCAGCCTTCCATCCTTCCGAGGTCGGTAAAATGAGTCCCCAGCTTGCTGGGGGGGGGAAGTGTCAAAGACTGGGGAAGGCAATGACAAACCACCCGGTAAAAAGTTTGCCGTGAAAACGCTGTGAAAGCGACGTCACCCCAGAGGCGGAAATGACTGGTGCTTGCACAGGGGACTACCTTTACCTTTTTATGACTATAATCAACCATCCATCCATCCATCCATCCATCCATCCTAGATGGCTATCTGACAGCAATAAGGATCCTGTGAATTTAGGGGGAGATATTTGTGAGTTTCCTGCATTGTGCAGGGGGTTGGACTAGATGACCCTGGAGGTCCCTTCCAACTCTATGATTCTATGATCCATCCATTCATCATGCATTCATTCACTCAGATTAATCCCATACCTTTCATTTGGTGCCATTTTCTGCATCCTCACACCCACTCTCCCCCTTCCAAAACATGCATTTCCCAACATTATCTCTCCATCAATAAGCCAGCATTAAACATTATAGGTCTGTTAAATGTTCAAAAGGAGTATAAATACCATATAAAGTGTTCTTAAAATCCCCCTGTAACACACATGCATAACAGGAACAAGCCTACAAAATCAGCAGCAGCAGCAGCAGCAAGAAAAGAAACAGAGCCATTGATGAAGCCCTACGTGAGTCTTGAGTTTTCTTCTAAACCCAGATGGCTTTTCAGATCTTTAGCCCACATTTCATCAAAAGAGCTCAGGATCATTTTAGCCTCACAACAGCCCTGCAAGGTAGATTAGACTGAGAGAAGAAGATGATGATATTGGATTTATACCCCACACTTCTCTCTGAAGCAGAGTTTCAGAGCAGCTTACAATCTCCTATATCTTCTCCCCCCACAACAGACACCCTGTGAGGTGAGTGGGGCTGAGAGAGCTCTGACAGAAGCTGCCCTTTCAAGGACAACTTCGAGAGCTATGGCTGACCCAAGGCCATTCCAGCAGGTGCAAGTGGAGGAGCGGGGAATCAAACCCGGTTCTCCTAAATAAGAGTCCACACACTTAACCACTACACCAGGGGTGGCCAACGGTAGCTCTCCAGATGTTTTTTTTGCCTACAACTGCCTACATGGCCAATGGCTGGGGCTGATGGGAGTTGTAAGCAAAAAACATCTGGAGAGCTATCATTGGCCACCCCTGCACTACACCAAACTGGCTCTCTGAGAGCGTGATTGGTCAAAGGACACACACACACAGAGCAATCCTAAACAAAGCTACACTCTTCTAAGTCCCCCGAGTCTCAGTGGATTTAGGAAGCTGTAACTTGATGTAGGATTACGCCATCAGTGAGCTTCATGGCCAAGTGGAGATTTGAACTCGAAGCCTGACGTGCTACTGAGTCGTACTGACTTGCACCATTGAGATGCTGTTGTCATTGTGACGAACCAGCTTTTCAAACCGAACCATCATGACAGTGATATCTGGGACTCAGATCCACTTTATGCACTAAAAAAATCTCAGCCTTGTATAGGAAAAGGGAAACGAGTAACACAATACATTCATTCCAAAAGAAACTGTCTCCAGTCAGGAGATCTATCCTGTGCCAGTCCCAGATCCTCAGTTAAAATTTATTCAGCTCATTCATTCAAGAAGACCCAAATCCCCCTTCCCCAGTGGAAGGAACAAAACTTACGTTTTCTGTGTGGCTTGTGATACGCTGGACAGAGCGATTTCTGGATGTTCACTTAACTGCTCAGTTTCAATACTAAAAATGTGCTGGAACAAAAAGCACCGATTTCTAGTCAAGGGAATGAGAAAGATCTTTGCCTTAATGTGCTTTTTCCTGCACACGATAATTATAACTTCAGGTTGTCCTAACTGAAGTTGCCAATTCTTGGTGGAAAAAAATCAGGTTACGTTTTAGATATCTAGCTCTGAATTCTCTCTTAATGCAACGTTTCCCATTTTGCATTCTTTGTGGAAAGCTGCAACCAAAAAGGTTCCCGGCTCTAGGCTTTCTCTGTACCTTGGCTTCCGAAGAGAAAAGGAGTCCTACAAGCTGGTTCAAAAACAAAAGGTTACAAAGGAAAATCTAACCTAAACCAGAGCTGTTACATTTTGCAGTGTCCCTTCTGGCTGTGAGAGATGCCCATTCTATATATCCTTCACCTCCAGCAATAATTCATCATTCACGGCACTGCTTGGGATGCAGAAGGAAAGTCTGATGCCATGAGAATTGCCAGTGGTACAGCTGTCAACTAAGTCACAAGGGATGTCACTCAGGGGCCTCAAAAGTTTTGGAAAATCTCAAGCTAGGACTGGAGTTAACAAAGCCTTTCAGGTTTTCAGTTCCTGTGTTCCAACTAATGCTTTGAAAAGAGAAAAGCAAATACCCAGGGGGGGGGTTATTTGGGGGTTTTTTGGTAGAAAAAAAATCCAGCAGGAACTCATTTGCATATTAGGTTGCACCCCCTGACACCAAGCCAGCCAGAACTGCATTCCTGTGCGTTCCTGCTCAAAAAAAGCCCTGCAAATATCCATCAGACACCCACCACTACAGTGCCAGTCATCTTCAGAATTTAGAGTTGCTTGTTCCAAGTTGGGAAATCGCTGGAGCTTTGGGGGTGGAGCCTGGGAGAAGGTGGAGTTTGAAGAAGGACTTCAGAAGGGCATAATGCCATAGACTCCGCCCTCCAAAGCAGCCATCTTCTCCAAGGGAACAGATCTCTGTAGCCTAAGGGATGGATTCAGGCAATGTAGATGACTAGATTTTTGCACCACAAGCTCTCCTCTCCCATCCCATATGCAAAATCCAGGAGATATAAAGTGCTATATGCAAGATAAATCATGAGGGACAGTTATATATAAATGCATAACTTTGTTTTATACATATTTATTCATTTTCATTTGTTAGGTATATTTATCTTGACCAGCCCCATTAGCAAATTTTCAGAGTATGGTAGGTGGAGAGTCACTCAGAAGAGAATGCATCCCTCAACCAAAGATTTCCTGCAAAATCACCAGGTGTGGCATGGTTGATTTTGACAGTGGCAGTCACCTGTTGGGGGAGATAACCAGGAAGGGCTGGAGCTTATTGTCGGCTTCTCAACCCACCCCAAAAGGAGAGCGGCATCCCAAGATGACTGTACCATATACCCAGTGGTGGGATTCAAATAAATTAACAACAGGTTCTATGCCAGAGTATTGCCGATAATAGGCCGATATTAGGACGGCCTGCCCCTCCCACCTAGGTTATCTCCACTTGCACTTAGGTTCGCACCCCACCAGCCACTTCGGTCCCTCAATTGTCTGACTCACTACTTATTTATTCAAGATTAATTAATTTGAAAACCCACCCTAATACTCCCTCTAATTGATTAGTCAAAAATTAATAAATTCATTCCTAGCATTATTAATAAATAATCCCCCCATCAATCTTCCCAATTAATAAGCTAAAAATATAAATATAGATATATATTCAAATATATAAATATATAATAATAATTACATTTACCAATCAATTTACTAAAAAAACCCTGATTAATTAATTAATAATAAATTCCAACTAGTGGTCAGTAAAATCTTATAGTCAGTGGGATGGAAGTCCAATTATTAAGTCAAGTTGAGTGCTGTTCTTAAAGTGCTAGTGCGTTGTTATCAGAGTGCAGTTCGCATGGAAGTGGTTTTCTTGGGGCCTGGTAGTACTCACAGCTTGGCGACCCAGAGGGGGGGTGAGACCTCCCCCGTGTCCTCCCAGCTGCTCAGTTGAGCCCCTACAGCTTCGGCCAGGGAAGAGCACAGCCCTGTAGGCACCACCTCTTCTCTGATCTTTCACAGCTCGGCACACACCCCAGGACTCCCCATATCACCTGAGCCCCGTACAGGGCTTCCCAGTCGGGGAGTTCCCGGTTGCCCGCCCAGCCATGCCCAGGTAGTGTCCGCAGGGTGGGAAGGTGGAGAGTGGGGGGGGGGAAAGTTGGGGGTGCCTACCGAGGCCGACGCCCTGGGGGCAGTCCGCCACCTCACCCACTCACAATATTCCGCTCCTCGGCCTCCGTCTGTCACAACCTCCGGCCACACCATGCAAATACGCACCTTCCTCGTTCTCTCTCCCACGGTTCGAGCCCCGAGCACAACACCAGTCCTGCTCAAGCTGCAGCCGCGGCAGCACTCTGCACGGTTCCTCCCTCGCCTCCCCGACTCTCCGTCTCAGCTGCCCGACCGAGCTGCTCACCTTAGTCCACGGCTACAACGGCCACAGCCTCCAGCAACGTTACCTCCCATTCAATCACAAAGTAGTGTTTTTCGCCGCACGCTCCACCCGGCCGGCTTCCAAGACCCCGCTCCAGCCGACTCCATGTGCCTCGCCACCCCACCAGTGACCTCCACTCCGCACAGGTCACACTTCCCGGCTCTCCATCCCAGTCACCCGGCCAACCGTTCAGTCCAGACCGCGGTTGCGGCGGCCCCAGCATCTGGCGCTTCCCGCACACCTCACTCAGCCAGCTTCCAGCGCCTCTCTCTAGCCGCCTCCCTGTGCCCCCGCTGCCAGTGCTCCTCCAGACACACTTCTCAGTTGATAAGTAAATTCAACAGACTCTACGTTTATGTAGTTTTGGTGTTTTGCGGTGTTTTTGTTATTTTTCCTTGGAGCCTCAGCACTCAGGCTCCTCACCGCGCTGCCATGTTGATTAGCAGATTAAAAGAGTTTGTTTTAAAAATTAGCAGCAGGCACCCGGCCAACAAACGGTTCTGCCGAACCGATAGCAAATTAGGTATCAGTTCTGTAGAACCGGTGCGAACCGGCTGAATCCCACCACTGCATATACCTTTGGGCAGATGTGGTAATCTTGATTCAGCTTGGGATACCACAGAGGATGGCTCAAGCAATGGTTTTGGAAGATTTTGCTCCACAGTTTATTTTGCAGAAGAAGAAGAAGAAGAAGAAGAAGGGGAAGAGGAAGAGGAAGAGGAAGAAGAAGAAGAAGAAGAAGAAGAAGAAGAAGAAGAAGAAGAAGAAGAAGAAGAAGAAGAATTCACTCAGAGTCTCAGAGCAGCTTACCATCGTCTTCCCCACAACAGACACCCTGTGAGGTAGGTGGGGCTGAGACAGCTCTGTGAGAACTGCTCTAGAGAGAACTGTGACTAGTTCAAGATCACCCAGCAACTGTGTGTGGAGGCGTGGGGAAGCAAACCTAGTTCTCCAGATTAGACTCTGCTGCTCTAAACCACTACACCAAACTAGATCAACAGGAGCAAGAATGTTAAAAAAAAACAGAAGCTGCATTGCTTTGGAGAACAGATTCTCCTCTAGGTCGGGTTGCCAACTCTTGGCTGGGGAATTCTTGGAGATTTTGGGGCAATGCCTGGGGAGGCCAGCATTTAGGGAGGGATCTCAGTAGGCATGTGATTCCATAGACTCCACCTTCCAAGCCCACCATTTTCTTGAAGGGAACTGATCTCTACAGACTGGAGACCATTTGTCATTCTGGGGGAATCTCCAGGCCCCTCCTGGAAGTTGGCAACCCCAATAGTGTCACATATTTGCAAAACTGTTCTTGTCCCTATGACCCACTTTAAGATCAAACAGCGCTGCCTTCTCTGCCTCTTCCTAAAGCGGTTGGTGGGAACACGGAAGAAGACTGAAGATCAGTTATAATTCTGGTAGATCTCCAAGCTCCACCAAGAGGCTGACAACCCTACTTGTGGGCCTACTGTGGTCCAGATACTGCACTGCCCCAGTTTTACATTGTTCAGAAGGACCTTCACTTCTTCTCCATGTTCACCTTCCGCCCAACCAGTTTGTTGAGTGCTCGCTTCATGTCCTCGTTCCGCAGCGTGTAGATGATGGGGTTGAGCAACGGGGTCACAGCCGTGAAGAAGACTGATACCACCTTGTCTTCCTTGAAGCTGGTGGAGGGGCGGGAGTAAATGAAAATGCAGTGCCCCAGGAAGAGGGTCACCACCGTGAGGTGTGCCGCGCACGTGGAAAGAGCCTTGCGCCGGCCTTCCACAAAACGGTTGCGAAGGGAGACCAAGATGACCCCGTACGAGACCACCAGCACCACAAAGCAGACCACGGAGATCAGCCCTGAGTTGGAAACAATAAGGACGACCTCGATGATGTATGTGTCGGTGCACGCAAGCTTGATGACTGGAGGAACGTCACAGAAGAAGTTGTCGACCTCCTGGGGGCCGCAGTAGGGTAGCTTGAGGGTCATGCCAATTAAGGCGAGAGAATGGACCGTACCGCCCAGCCAGATCGTTCCAGCCAACAGTAAGCAGATTTTGTGGCTCATGACAGTGAGATAGTGCATAGGATTGCAAATAGCCACATAGCGGTCATAGGCCATGACAGTGAGAAGGAAGATTTCGGTGCAGGCGAAGAGGTGAAGAAAGAACATCTGAGCCACGCAACCTCCAAAGGAGATGGTCTTTTCGGAGGAGAGGAAGTCAGCCAGCATCTTGGGGACGGTCACTGTGGAGTGACAGATGTCAATGAAAGAGAGGTTGCTCAGGAAGAAGTACATGGGTGTGTGGAGGGCTCGGTCATGCATGATGGTGACCACAATGAGGAAGTTGCCGGTCAAAGTTAACAGGTAGAGCACCAGGAAGACCACAAAGAGAACCAGCTGGGTCTTGGGGTCATTGGAGAGGCCCACCAGGATGAACTCGGTCACCAAGGTCTGGTTTTGCCCTGCCAAAGTCCAGTTTGGAGTCACCTTTTCATCCATTTCCATTCTACAAGAAGAGCAAATGAATATTTATAATAGCCTTGAAGATGGTCAGGGGAAAGGAAACGCAAGGAGATAACAGAAAATTCACACTTGTATTTATTCATGCATGTCCACTTTTCTCCCAAATGGGAGACATATCACATATCCCTCTGCCTCTCCATTTTATCCACACAACAACCCTGTGAGGTAAGTTAGGTTGAAAGTGTGTGGCTGGACCAAAGCCACCCAGCCAGCTTCCAAGGCAGAGTGGGGATTCAAACCTGGCTCTCCCAGATTCTAGCTCAACACACCAGACTCATACAAAAACATCTAACAGATTTCCTTGATGGAGGTCTGTTCTCTCTCCCAATGGCAAAATCCTTATGCTTTTTCTTGTACTGATCTATCCATCCATCCATCCATCCATCCATCCATCCATCCATCCATCCATCCATCCATCCATCCATCCATCCATCCATCCATCCATCTGTTGCAGTCTCAAGAAGATGTATCATTTCAGAATGCATATGGAAGATTCCACTTTGGCTTTCTCTTCACTCTGGTCCAAAACTCACTGCCTGAGCAAAGTTAGCTTATCAGGGAACCAGTTTTAACTGAGTTTCCCCCTGATGGGATAATTTTCCATGTACAAAGAGATATAAACGAGCATTCAAACATTTCATCTCCCTGGGGTTGCCAAGTCCGGATTTTGATCAGAATGGTGTCTCTGCGGAAAAGCGGCTGCTGGACCTATTTCCTGTTCCTGCTTGTCCGATCAAAATCCTTCCCCTGCTAAGCTGCTACTAGGCTCAAAGTAAGAAGATGACAGGTGAAGATGTGGAATGGCATGCCATAGGCTGGTTTTGGAAGGGAGAACACCAAGGAAGACTGCAGAAGAAGGGCAAGAACAAACAGCCTCTGCTTCATCATTTGCCTCAAAACCCCCATGCTGGGGTCGCCAGGAGTCAGCTACAGCTTGATGGCACTTTCCGCACGCACACGCACACAATGACAGGGGAATGGCTCTGCGGAAATCGAAAGTGGTTTGAGGCTCTGTAGCAGGGATGGCCAAACTTGCTTAACATAAGAGCCACATAGGGGCAAGGCAGTTGGCCCCCTTCCTGGACCGCGACGACCTAGCAACAGTGATCCACGCTACGGTCACCTCGAGGTTGGATTACTGTAATGCCCTCTACATGGGGCTGCCCCTGTGCCGGACCCGGAAATTGCAGCTGGTGCAGAATGCCGCGGCCCGGCTGTTATTGGGCCTCCCAAGGTGGGGGCACATTCGGCCGGGTCTTCGGGCTTTGCACTGGCTCCCAATAACATACCGAGTCCGGTACAAGGTGCTGGTCATTACCTTTAAAGCCCTATATGGCCTGGGACCTGCCTACCTGAGCGACCGTCTCTCCCCACATGTTCCCCAGAGAGTACTGAGGTCTGGGACTCAAAACCTTCTCACCATCCCCGGGCATAAGGAAGTCCGTCTCAAGACAACTAGAGACAGGGCCTTTTCTACAATGGCCCCTACATGGTGGAACCAGCTACCGGAAGAGGTGAGGGCCCTGCGGGATCTTACTCAGTTCCGCAGGGCCGGTAAGACAACCCTCTTCCGGTTAGCCTACGCCTGACTGGATAAATGTAGCTTATTAGACTTCAGTGAATTATATTGAATAGTTTTAATGTTAAGAATTTAAGGTTTTTAGGTTTTTAAATGCTTCGACTTTTTAATTGTAATAATTCTGTACTTTGTTTTATTGTTTTATCGTTTGCTGTGAGCCGCCCTGAGCCATTTTATGGAAAGGGCGGGGTATAAGTTATAGAATAAATAAATACATAGAATAAATGTCAAATGCTTCAAAGCCACAAGGAAGGAAGGAAGGAAGGAAGGAAGGAAGGAAGGAAGGAAGGAAGGAAGGAAGGAAGGAAGGAAGGAAGGAAGGAAGGAAGGAAGGAAGGAAGGAAGGAAAATAGATGAGAGAGGTGGAAAGAAAGCAACTTTAACTATAAATGCTTTCTCCAAGCTGCTGGCTGGCTTGGCAAAGTGATTTAAAGAGACAAATGCCTTCTCCAAGCTGGCTGATGGGGCAGTGAGGACTGTGAGAGACACAATATATGTGAAAGAGCCACATGTGGCTCCTGAGCCACAGTTTGGCCACCCCTGCTCTATAGGAAGGGGAGCGGGCAGGGGAACTGTTTATTTTTTACTCTCCATTCTATGCAGAAATTCACACTAAATATCTCCAACCCCCATTAAGATTCATTGTATCTTGAATGACTGCTCTCTGGACATAACTGAGAAGGTGGCTGCATTTTTGCAATGCGCCATCAAGTTGCATTGTGATAAGACATAAAAAGTCAATTTGATGGTATATTTGTCCAACTGCTATCTAAAAAGCAATCTGTATTTTATGTTCCGTCTCCTCTATTTTATATGCCACTAAAGGATTGAATGACAGGTGACTGGAAGAAGAGATTGCATTTAAGTTACATTATCTATAAATAATACTTATTGTGTAGAATAGCCAGGAGATCCTAGGATAAGACTGCAGTATCGAAATAGACTTCTGTGACCAGATCACCCCAGTGATTTTTCAAGAGGAAACTCAGCTAAATAATGGTGCTGATTGAAACCAAACCTTGGCATGCTGTTACTAGATCAGGGGTGGCCAAACTGTGGCTCTTTCACACATATTGTGTGGCTCTCAAAGCACTGCTGCCTTATTGGCCTTCTTGAAGAAGGCATTTGTCTCTTTAAATCTTTAAAGCCAACTAGCAGCTTGTAGAGTGCATTTAAAGTTACCTTCTTTCCGCTTCTCCCCCCCAATCTTCCTTCCTTCCAAGTCAGCCCATGGCTTGGAAAATGAATTTAGTTAAAATTGCTTTCTTTCCACCTCTCCCACTCTTCGTCATCTATTTTCCTTCCTTCCTTCCTTCCTTCCTTCCTTCCTTCCTTCCTTCCTTCCTTCCTTCCTTCCTTCCTTCCTTCCTTCCTTCCTTCCTTCCTTCCTTCCTTCCTTCCTTCCTTCCAGCATCTGATGAAGAAGAAGATATTGGATTTATATCCCGCCCTCCACTCCGAAGAGTCTCAGAGCGGCTCACAATCTCCTTTATCTTCCTCCCCCACAACAGACACCCTGTGAGGTAGATGAAGATATTGGATTTATATCCCACCCTCCACTCCGAAGAGTCTCAGAGCGGCTCACAATCTCCTTTATCTTCCTCCCCCACAACAGACACCCTGTGAGGTAGATGAAGATATTGGATTTATATCCCGCCCTCCACTCCAGAGAGTCTCAGAGCGGCTCACAATCTCCTTTACCTTCCTCCCCCACAACAGACACCCTGTGAGGTGGGTGGGGCTGGAGAGGACTCTCACAGCAGCTGCCCTTTCAAGGACAACCTCTGCCAGAGCTATGGCTAACCCAAGGCCATGCTAGCAGGTGCAAGAGGAGGAGGGGGGAATCAAACCCGGTTCTCCCAGATAAGAGTCCGCACACTTAACCACTGCACCAAACTGGCTCTCCATTATGTTCATGTCTTTCAACTCTCAAACATTTTATATTGATTCTATGTGGCTCTTACATTAAGCAAGTTTGGCCATCCCTTGCCCTAGATCTTTAAAAGGTTCACTTTCCCACTCTTTACGGCTGATAATAGTGTTTGAGAAGGTAAGTGGCCCATAGGGAAATTCCAAAATTCAAAGCGGAGCAAGATTTATTCGCAGCAAGATGTATGCAATTCAATATCTAAAAGTTTGCGTTTAATTAGATAATATGCATTTGTAAAAGGGAGCATATAGAGAGAGTCCATACACAAACCTAAGGTGATTATTTTCCTCTCTATGTAGGAAATCCATTTGAACGAGGAGGATTCAGACAGCACTTGATATAAATAGCTCCCACAGTTGGTGGAATAGTGCACATGTAGCCAATATCTGATTAATATAAGCCATGCTCTAATTTCTAACATATTGAGGCCTATTTCTAGACAAAGTGTGGCATATGAGACACAGAGTGGTAAGCCCATGATTTTCCTAACAAATTTGAACAGAACTCTTTCAATATCAGGCTCAAAGGCACGAATCCAAGTTGGAATACCATACAATAACTGCGGGATTACTTTGGCCTTATGGATTTTTAAAGCCGCTGGAACAATTTGGTTACCTCTATTAAAAAAAACCCTGGGAAATGGCTAATCCATTAACGGCTGCTAAATTGACAGTAGATTTATGGCGACATGACCAGGACATATTGTAACTAAAATGAAGACCTAGGTATTTAGATACTTGAAGCAGTTGTGGAGAGGTTAAAGGATAAAATCACTCCTTGCGTAACCCTAATCTAAACAGAGGTTCTCATGAAATTAAAATTGCAGCAGAGGAGTTATGCTCTCTGTCCGGTTTAACTCTCAAAGAAGTCTTGTAGCCGGTTTGGGGATGCCCAAATTATTGTGGCAGCTGGAGTTCCCAGAGCTCTGCCTTGGATAGCCCAGGTTAGTTCAGTGATCAGATTTCAGAAGCTCAGCAGGGAGGGCCCTGGGGAGTACTTGGATGGGAGACCACCAAAGGAGTCCAGAGTCGCTGCAGAGAGCCAGGCAACGGCAAACCACTTCCGAGTCTCTCTGGCCCTGAAAATCCTACGGAGTCACCAGAAGCCAATAAATAAAATACAAATAAAATAAACTAGAGCCCTCAAACGGCTTCTGCTACAATAATCTGGTTAGCCTTTAAGGTGGCTCAAGATTCCTGTTTCCTGAAAGACAGGAGCACAGCAGCTCTCTGGAGCAACTTCAGCATGTTCACTAAAATCCACTGAAAAAAGGACATTGTTTGTTATTTTAAATGATGAAAAGACTTACCTGATTTTTGGGGCAAAGGCAGGAATAACCGCTGGTCACTGTCTTCGGCTCCGGAGTCGTTTTTGACAGCAGTGGCATTCGCCTCCAAATATATAACCTCGTGTGTTTGCCTAGGAACAGCCTCACGCGAAATAATGTCGGTTCGCTCTGAACTTTTAGCAAGTTGATCCCACAGAGATCAGAACTGGTGACACAGAATCTCCAAGGGCGTTATTAAGGAGCACAAAGCTTCTGGACAGTTTGAATGGTATCACCCCTGGCCCACCTTGATATCTAAGTGACAATCGGACGGAACTTTTGCTAGGGGAAATGTAACACTCGTTCTGATTCTCTGATCATCATGGAAACAGCTTTAAATAGTTTGAACTCCATCTTATTAGGTTTTAAGGCTTTTGTAGTTTTCAAATGGCTGATTTATTGTTTTATAATCACTGCTGAAACCCGCCCTGAGCCTGTTCAAAGGAAGAGTGAGATAGAAATTGAACACATAATAAAATAAAATGAGATTTGTCATAGTGACGGCTTGTTTAAAGTAGTCAGTCAGGAAATGTATCCTCTGTTTGTTTTTTGCTTTTCAAAATATGGTAACTCTAGATTAAAGTGTTGGTCTATAACTCAAATCCAATCTCTGCTATGAAGCTCCCTGGTTAACTTTGGGCTAGCTGAACCTCCCTCACAAGGTTGTTGTGAAGACAAAATGAGAAAAGCAAACCATGGGTGATTACAGACTGCCAGCTCAGCGGGGAAAGGGGCAGAGAGCTGGTGGGGAAGAGAGAACCGGCGGGGAAAGAGGCAGACCGGAAGCCTCCAGACAGCTCATGGCCCACTCCTGGAACAAGGACAGGCTGCGTGTACCCTGGAGGAGTTTCAACCCGTTGGTTTTGGTCCTGGGGCCACAGAAAACAATTCCACACCATCCTCTATAGGACAGCCCTTCAAGTACTTGAAGATGGTGATCCTATCACCTCTCAGCTGCCTCCTCTCCAGGCGAAACATCCCCAGCTCCTTCAACCTTTCCTCATGCGATTTGGTCACTTCCAGGCCCCTCACCATCTTTGTAGTCCTCCTCTGAACTTAATTCCTCTCCCTGTGTCCCCCCAACTTGGCTCTTTCTGTAAATGGATCATTTTGAAGAATGAGACAAAAGGACCACAAGAGGGCAGGAGAGGAACAGGAATAAACAAATGACAATTTGGGTTTTGTAGATTTTGGCGGGACTGAGGAAAGGGGAGTGGTGCATTTAAAACAGAAGCAGAGGCTTTGGTTCTGCTTACTCGCTTGTTATTTATTTAATTCATACACCTCCTTCTCCAGTGGGCACCCCCAAGGTAGCTTAAACCATTCCTCTGTCCTCCATTTTAGCCTCAGAACCCTGTGAGGTAGGTTAGGCTGAAAGTCTGTGCAAACCCCCAGCAAACTTCTTGGTCTCCCAAATCATGGACTGATGCTGCAGCCGCTATACCACACTGGCTGTTGCGTTGGCAATGACAACGTATGTTGTTTAGCCTTGTTTCATCAGAAAACGGCAAGCGGAAAGGCTGAACTTTACCCGACGGAGGACTGAATTTGAAAGCACGATGACAAGAGAAGGTTACCGTCCTTCACTTTTTCTCCATTTCTTTTTGAGACAGCGCGGTAAGAGACTCGAATCAATGGCAGCTCACACTGCGAAAGGCACTGATAAGATCTTTAGTCATGATATTTAATGCGGTGCCCCTAGAAGAAAGGCTCTTTAAACGCAACTCGAAACATAGGAGCCCATTTAAAATCCCTTTATCGAGTCTGTTCCTCTTTTCCCATCTCTCGTTGGCTGGCGGTCTAGGCACTCTGTCTCTGTCCAAAGAAGTTCTCAGTGGCTCCTGGTCATTGAGAAATCTGTCTTCCATGAATCTGTGTGTATGTTAAGGGCCATCATTTCTGAATTATGGTGAGGGCATCCAAAACATCCTATCATTAACAACCTTGCCTCAGGTCTTGCAAACTGAAGGCCGTGGCTTTCTTGACGGAGTCATAGAATAGAATCATAGAGTGGGAAGGGTCCTCTGGGGACATCTAGTCCAACCTCCTGCGTAATGCAGGAAATTCACAAATACCTCCCCCCCCCATATACCAGTGTCACCTGCTCCATGCCCAGAAGATGGCAAACCATCCCCCTCCAAGATCCCTGGCCAAACTGCCGTGGAGAAAAATTCCTTTCTGACCCCAAAGTGGCAAACAGCATTTCCCTGGGCTTGTAAGGAACGGCCACAAGAATTAAACACTGATGCGACCCCTTCCTGCCCTCCTTCTCATGATCTGCCTAAGTTCACAGAACCAGTCTTGCTGTTACAAGGCCATCTAGACTGTTTGAAAACCTCCAGAAAGTCAGTCTCAAAACCGCCAAAGAGTCAATCTATCTCACGTTGGGTCTTCCTCTTTTCCTAGCATGTTTGTCTTTTCCCGTGACTCGTTTTCTCATAATGTGACCAAAATACAATAGGCTCAGTTTAGTCATTTTAGCTTCTAGGGAGAATTCAGCCCCCCTCTTTTTTAAAAAAGCTAGAACCTATTTATTTGTCTTTTTGGCAGTTCATGGTATTCATAAAACTCTCCTCCAACACCACATTTTGAATGAATCATTTCCACCCCCCTTCACTGTCCAACTTGCACATTCCATACATAGTGATTTGGGTCTTGATTTGGGTCTTCCGCAGCACTTCCTTACCCATGACACTTTTTTCTAAACCTCTCTAGAGCCGGACTCGACTGTGCGACTGAACAGCAACAACTCTTTGAAGAAAGTGGTCTAAGACAGGCAGCCGATCAGCTCATCCTCAAAACTGATTATGCGCTTAACAGAATTGTAAAGTGAAATGGGACTGACAAATATTGTGAGGAGGAAAGGTCCCCTGGAGCTGGCTACCTGAACCAGCTTCCGCTGGGATCGAACTCAGAGCAGAGCTTAGGACTGCAGTACTGCAGCTTTAACACTCTGCGCCACGGGGCTCTTATGAGGAGAGCTGTCAGCTAACGACGGTGGTTTGTTTTACCCTGTAGATTAAAGTGAACGCCTCGATTCTTTTGCAGCACTGCAGGTGCGTTCTCAGTTCTCAGAACTTAATCGCTTTCAGCATGATTTGATCTCAGGATGGAGGGCCTCATAAGAATCAGGCGTGGCTAAGCATTCTCCTTATTGGTGGGAAAGAGAGATGGATGCATCTGTCCCTCTAACAGGGATGCGCTTCATTTTTCTCTTCATCCTTGGTGAGTCATTTTCTGGCATGTGTCCTTAATAGCAACTTTACATAGATCAAGGTGGGCAGCCGTGTTGCTCTGAAGCAGCAGAACAAAGCAGGAGTCCAGTATCACCTTTAAGACCAACAAACTTTTATTCAGAATGTCAGCTTTCGTGCACATGCGCGCATCTTCAGACAAGGAATGAGGAGTGAGCTCTGCTTACTGTACCTCATTCCTCGTCTGAAGATGTGTGCATGCACATGGAAGTTTATGTTCTGAATAAAAGTTCGTTGGTCTTAAAGGTGATACTGGACTCCTGCTTTGTTCAGCAACTTTATGTGCTATTCTCTATTATGGTGAGCCAGTTTGGTGTGGAGAGCCAGTTTGGTGTAGTGGTGAAGTGTGCGGACTCTTATCTGGGAGAACCGGGTTTGATTCCCCACTCCTCCACTTGCACCTGCTGGAATGGCCTTGGGTCAGCCATAGCTCTGGCAGAGGTTGTCCTTGAAAGGGCAACTGCGAGAGCCCTCTCAGCCCCACCCACCTCACAGGGTGTCTGTTGTGGGGGAGGAAGATTAAGGAGATTGTGAGCCGCTCTGAGACTCTTTGGAGTGGAGGGCGGGATATAAATCCAATATCTTCATCTACCTCACAGGGTGTCTGTTGTGGGGGAGGAAGGGAAAGGAGATTGTGAGCCGCTCTGAGACTCTTCGGAGTGGAGGGCGGGATAAAAATCCAATATCTTCTTTCTTTCTTTCTTTCTTTCTTTCTTTCTTTCTTTCTTTCTTTCTTTCTTTCTTTCTTTCTTTCTTTCTTTCTTTCTTTCTTTCTTTCTTTCTTTCTTTCTTTCTTTCTTTCTTAAAAAGATCACGCAGGATAGAGGATACTGGGAAAAAAAGGGGACAGAAGTATACAAATTCCCCTGCTCTCTAAGTTCTGCTGGTCAGGCACTGCTGGAGTGACCTTCGCAGGTGAATGCAAGATTAGTCAGGACTGGAGCCTTCGGAACAAATACCCCTACACTATGGAGTACTCAGTCCTGGGAAAGTCACCTGTCTTCCTCTTGGAGCAATATTCTACACTGCTCTGGACAATGGATTGAATCCAGTGGAAATAGCTGGTGGTGGAAGCAGCAGGCGGTGAGGGGGAGGAATGAATTTCACTGCTTCCCTTCCCCTCCTGAAGACCTCCAGTCTCGCCAATGCTGATTCAGGGTGGGGAAGTGTTACCTTATCCTCTTGGAACAGAATCTGAAGGTCATCCAGTTTGGCCCATCCAGTTGTCACCATTTGTTCTAGGCGGCAAGGATTAAATAGAAGAGGGGGAAGGGGGAAATTAACTTTGTAAGACGATGACTTGACAGATCAGTTCACAGTACAATCCTATGCATAGGTGAATATGTGAAGCTGCCTTATACTGAATCAGACCCTTGGTCCATCAAAGTCAGTTTTGTCAGACTGGCAGTGGCTCTAGTCTCCAGGGTCTCAAGCTGAGGTTTTTCACACCTACTTGCCTGGACCCCTTTTTAGTTGGAGTTGCCGGGGATTGAACCTGGGACCTTCTGCATACCAAGCAAATGCTCTACCACTGAGCCACCGTCCCTCCCCAGCGTAACTCCAGTCTAAGCCTATTGAAAGCAATGGGCTTAGACCAGAGTAAACGTGCTCTAGAGTAACCTTGCGTAGTCAAGCTGCCATCTCTTGTATGATTCTGTGGTTTTCTACCTCTTTAACCTTGAGTCTCTCTTCCCCCCCCAGTAGCTCCAAGATTTATCTTTGGCCAAGTATTCCAACCCAAGCAACTCATCTGCACAGAGGGGGACAGAGTTCTGATTCCATGCCATCAAAATGTCACCAGCCATGACAAGATGTATTGGTACAAACAGCACACCGGTGGTGTCCTGTCTTGGCTGGGACAGGCATACGAAGGTTTCTCTCCTGCTGGAGACTACCAGATGGAGGTGAACAAAGCCTCTCGCTCCACCAACCTCATCAAAGACGCGGCAAGGCTGAGCGACGCTGGAGTCTACTTCTGTGCTGTGAGAGGCACAGCAAAAGGAAGCCAGGTGGCTCCAGCACAAAAAGCATCCAGCTAGCGGAGGAGGAGATGCTGAAGGACAGAACTGGAGGAGGAGGAGCTCTCCGAGTCCCTCAGAGCCGAAAAACAGTGGCACTTCTCTTCCCCAGTATCCTCCGAGGGAGCTGGGGAAGGGAAGCGGCAAGTGCCTGGTGCGATGACATCATCTCTGGGTGATGTCATCACAGTGCCCGCATGCTTTGTGTGCGCACGGAAACTTTTCTCCCAGGGGGGTGCGTGTTGGGGTTCTGTCTCAGGTGCCAGAACCCCACAAGCGGGGCCTGCATGTGAAGTTGCTAACTTTTGTGCAGCAATTATCAATTTACGGGAACACCCCATCTCAACAGTTCATAAATTTGATTTTTTTACTATTGTTTTTTATGCCTGATAGGATTGTAAGCTGGTCAAACTGCAATAAATAACTACCGAGACCTAGTTTGGTGTAGCGGTTAAGTGCGCAGACTCTTATCTGGGAGAACTGGGTTGGATTCCCCACTCCTCCACTTGCAGCTGCTGGAATGGCCTTGGGTCAGCCATAGCTTTCATAGAAGCTGTTCTTGAAAGGGCAGCTTCTAGGAGAGCTCTCTCAGCCCCACCCACCTCACAGGGTGTCTGTTGTGGGGGAGGAAGGTAAAGGAGATTGTAAGCTGCTCTGAGATTCAGAGCGGAGGGTGGGATATAAATCCAAAATCATCATCATAACCATTGCCACCACCATCATCAATCTTCTTCTTTTCCTCCTCCTCCTCCTCCACCACCACCACCACCACTATTACTACTGCTACATGGGGTAAGAATTGCAACCGAGCTGAACACAATTTCTGTACGATGTTGAAGTTTGGCAATATTTCTTCTTCCCTGCTTAATACCCCACTGTTAGCAGCCCTGATTATGACTGATTGATAGTGGTGGCCTCATCTCATATGAGACGGTGGACCTTCTTCTTTCCACCCCTGCCAGTAACCCCAGAAGGCCCTAGATCTGACAGCTGTGTCCCAAAGGAAGGTGGTCCCTTGATCTTTCCACCATCCTTCTCCAGGCAGGCCGCTCATTAGCTGAACAAAACAACTGATGCAATACAATCAGGCAGCTAATCCATCCCTAGGTTCTACCACAGGGCAGGGAGTCAGGGAAGTCTCCCGGGTCTCAATCCCTTATAGAAAGATGGCAGAGGCCATATAGATGCTTCCTCAGGATTGAGGTCATTAAACCTGTCTTTGCCTGCAAAGATCTGCTTTGAGTCTGAACGGATCTGGAAACAATGTAGATCTTCAAGGAGGAACCCAAAGCGGACGGTGCCTCTCTGGCCAATCCTTTCCAGCTGGACTTTCAGTTCACATATGTATGCTCTGGGCTAGGAGGATGTGATTAGAATCACTAGGAGTACTAAGACCACAGAACAGGATTTCCACCACCTTCTGTTCATGCAAAGTAAGAAGACACTTGTTTGGTCAACTGGTTTCTCTTCCTTTCCCCTGCCTTTGTTTGAAATGTTTGCTTGTGATTTCTATCCACCACACAGCATTGAAGGTAACAAATGATAGCTGCTGCAGCAAAGGTTTTATAATTTAAAGTCAGTTTGGTGTGGTGGTGAAGTGCGCGGACTCTTATTTGGAAGAACCTGGTTTGATTCCCCACTCCTCCATTTGCACCTGCTGGAATGGCCTTGGGTCAGCCATAGCTCTTGCAAGAGTTGTCCTTGAAAGGGCAACTGATATGAGAACACTTTCAGCCCCACATCCCTCACAGGGTGTCTCTTGTGTGTGTGGGGGGGGGAGGGGAGGTAAAGGAGATTGTGACTGCTCTGAGATTGGGATTCAGAGTATAGGGTGGGATTTAAATCAATTATCACCACCACCGCCACCACCACCTTCTTCTTCTTCTTCATCATCTTCATTTCAGAGAGCTGCCGCTGGTCAGTCAACAACCCTGGGCTAAAGGGGGGGGGGTCAACTCACTATAAAGATTCACAAAGACAGGAGAAGGTGGCTTCTCTTTTAGACAGTAGTGGTGGAAAGCACCATCATGTTGCAGTGATCTTATGACCACCCTGTAGAGTTTCAAGGCAAGAGATGAACAGAGGTGGTTGACCTTTGCCTGCCTCTGTGTAACAACAATGGACTCCCTTGGTGGTCTGCCATCCAAGTACTAACTGGGTCCAACCCTGCTTATCAGCTTCTGAGATCTGAAATCTGGTTAGCCTAGGCCATCCAGGTAAGGGGACCTCTTATATATTACGGACTGTTTAAAGGTTTTAGGCTACTCTGTTTTAAGAACGTATTGTATGCTGCCTTGGAGACCAGGCTTTTGCCAAAAGCAAGCTCACAAATGTTCTAAATAAAAGCCAAGGCAATGTAGCTCAGCAGAGCTGCAGATGAACGTGGAAGCCATTGAGTAGACTGTCTACTGTAGACAAGGGAGGGTTCAATGCCCTTCATCCATTCACAAATTTCTTGTAAAAAAAAATCAGCCTTCTTTCCTGCTTTAGAAGTGAATTGGTGGCTGTGAGGGAGGTAGGGAGGGACGGTGGCTCAGTGGCAGAGCATCTGCTTTGTAAGCAGAAGGTCCCAGGTTCAATCCCCGGCATCTCCAACTAAAAAGGGTCCAGGCAAATAGGCGTGAAAAACCTCAGCTTGAGACCCTGGAGAGCCACTGCCAGTCAGGTGAGGGATGGTGGCTCAGTGGTAGAGCATCTGCTTGGTAAGCAGAAGGTCCCAGGTTCAATCCCCGGCATCTCCAACTGAAAAGGGTCCAGGCAAGTAGGTGTGAAAAGCCTCAGCTTGAGAACGTGGAGAGCCGCTGCCAGTCTGAGTAGACAATACTGACTTTGATGGACTGAGGGTCTGATTCAGTATAAGGCAGCTTCATATGTTCATGTGTAATCACTAACGCTGGCTGGTGGTGGAAAGTACTGTCAAGTCATGGCCAGTTTATGGCAACACGCGCGGGATTTTAAGGCAAGAGATGTTCAGAGATGGCTTCCAATTACCTGCCTCTGGGTAGAAACACTGATTTTCCTTGGTGGCCTTGTCAGTGGTTCATGTGCAGAGTGCAAAACAGAGAACTGCCTGAAGGTAGACTCTGGAAAGAAACTGAGCCACACACCAGCACCTAGTATAAAAGTAGTGTATTTACAAACTATATACAATACAACTAGTGCGGTGAACAACATTAAACTGAGTGACAAAGTGCTATGCCAGGAACCAACTCTCAACAGAGAGAAATACTGCCTGGCACTATAGTCCTTATATATACAGCTCAGCCAATCACGGCAGTGCACACAATTGCTGACTCCAGCAGGTGCTTTCCCCTTGATACAGTCTGGCCAGAACCGGCTCACTCCCAAGGTTGATCTGACCTGACCTGTCAGATGCTGTCATTGTAGATCCACCTGCTGCTCCTTGCTTCTTTCATGCTGTGGACGGAGGACTCTATACTGACAGGCCTCCCATTCAAATACTAACCATGGCTGATATTGCTTTGCTTCTGACATCTGATGAGATAAGGCCCCCCACTGAAGAACATTTCTGACCTCTCACACACAGCAGAGTAAGTTTGGTGTAGTGGTTAAATGCATGGACTCTTATCTGGGAGAACCGGGTTTGATTCCCCACTCTTCCACATGCAACAGCTCTCATGAGCAGTTTATGTCAGAGCTGTATTAGCCCCATCTACCTCAAAGGGTTGCTGCTGCGGGAAGGGGAAGGGAAAGGAGACTGTAAACTGCTCTGAGACTCCTTTGGGTAGTGAAACGCAGGGTATATATCCAAATAGAGCCAGTTTGGTGTAGTGGTTAAGTGTGAGGACTCTTAATTGGGAGAACCAGGTTTGATTCCCCACTCCTCCAACTGCTGATGCTGGAATGGCCTTGGGTCAGCCATAGCACTCACAGAGCTGTCCTTAAAAGGCAACTTTTGTGAGAGCTCTCTCAGCCCCACATACCTCACAGGGTGTCTGTTGGGGAGGGGAAGGTAAAGGAGATTGTAAGTCACTCTGAGATTCAGAGAGGGCAGGAAATAAATTCAATATCATCATCATCAATCCTCTCCTCTCCTCTCCTCTCCTCTCCTCTCCTCTCCTCTCCTCTTCCAATAGGGAGTTCCACAGTGACTAAGCAAACACACTGCATATTGACAAGGATAATTACTGAGTTTGTGTTTTTTTTTTTTTACTATCCTCCTTAGCAGTGCATTGATTGGATTCAGAATGCCCAACCACACAGTGATCCTGGAATTTGTTCTCCTTGGAATCCCGCACACCGAAGGCCTCCAAAACATCCTCTTTGTCGTTTTTTTGTCCTTCTATCTCGTCACTCTGCTTGGAAATCTGCTCATCCTCACTGCGATCATTTGTGATGCCCGCCTCCACACGCCCATGTACTGGTTCCTCTGCAACCTTTCCGTGGTAGACCTCGGCTTCTCCTCCATCAGCACTCCCAAGTTCTTGGCCAACCTCTGGGCAGGGAGCAGAACCATCTCTTGGGGCGGTTGCATGTGCCAGGTCTTCTTCTATCACTTCTTCGGCAGCACGGAGTGCTTTCTATACACCGTCATGGCTTATGATCGTTATGCCGCCATCTGCCACCCACTGAGGTACACGCTCATCATGAACCGGAAAGTGTGTGTCTTCCTGGCTGCTGGGACTTGGTTCACCGCTTCATTCCATGCCACCATCTTAACCAGCTTGACTTTCTCGCTGCCTTACTGTGGGTCCAACATAGTGGACTATTTCTTGTGTGACATTTTCCCAGTGGTCAAGCTGGCTTGTGCGGACACCTACATCATCGAGAAGGTGAGCTTCACCAACATCGGCATGGTGGCCATGGTCTGTTTTGTATTCATCCTCATGTCCTACATGAGAATTGTCATCTCTGTGCTTAGGATGCGCTCCGCAGAAAGCCGACGCAAAGCAGCCTCCACCTGCGTGTCGCATTTGACGGTCGTTTGCTTTTTCTTTGGGCCTTGTGCCCTCCTCTACACCCAGCCGTCTCTGAGTGACATATTAGCTTCCCCTATCCAGATCTTCAGCAACGTTGTCACACCCATGTTGAACCCAACCATTTATACTCTGAGGAACAAGGAGGTTCAGGCAGCGTTCAGAAAACTAGAAGGGGGTTAGAAACAAAGGGAAAATGCATATGTTATTTTATTTTACCTGAGAAACAAGAAAGGAAGCCAGGAAAGTCTCTTTGGTCTGCCACTGTAGTGTAAAAACTGTAACATGAAAAGCACTGCGCTGGAAAATAGGGCTGCCAATCCCCAAGCGAGGGCAGGGGATCCCCCCGTTTGGAGACCCTCCCCCTACTTCAGGGTCATCAGAATCCAGTGATGAGGGGAGGGAAATGTCTGCTGGGCACTCCATTCTTCCCCATGGAGACTGATTCCCATAGGGTATAATGGAGAATTGATCTGAGGGTATTGGGGGCTCTGTAGGGGCTGTTTTTTGATGCAGAGGCACCGCATTTTCAGCACAGCATTTGGTGCCTCTCCTCCAAACACCCTCCATGTTTCAAAAAGATTGGACCAGGGGGTCTGATCCTATGAGCTCCAAAAGAAGGTGCCCCTATCCTTCATTATTTCCTATGGAAGGAAGGCATTTTAAAAGGTGTGCGGTCCCTTTCAATGGGCGTTTTCGCACTGACCTTCTAGTGGCGCGACCACCCTCTTCACACCGGAGGATCTGCCCGGATTTCGCACAAGAAGCGCCGGCGCACCCAAAAGAGCCGGCGACTTCCGTCGCAAAACCCGCTCAAACGTTTTCCTGCTTCTTGGCGGTTTCCGTTTGAGCGGGTTTCGCGACGGAAGTCGCCGGCTCTTTTGGGTGCGCCGGCGCTTCTTGTGCGAAATCCGGGCAGATCCTCCGGTGTGAAGAGGGTGGTCGCGCCACTAGAAGGTCAGTGCGAAAACGCCCAATGTGATGGCCAGAACTCCTTTTGGAGTTCAATTATGCTTGTCACACCCTTGCTCCTGGCTCCACCCCCAATGTCTCCTGGCTCCACCCCAAAGTCTCCTGGTCCCACCCCCAAAATCCCCAGATATTTTTTGTATTGACCTGGCAACCCTATTGGGAAATTGCTGGAGATTTGGGGGGTGGTGCCTGAGTAGGGCGGGATTTGGGGAGGGACTTCAGTGGGGTATTCTGCCGTACAGTCCACCTTCCAGAGGAGCCATTTCCCTGCAGGAGGAACAAAAAAAAGTCTTTTACATGAATAAGAAATATGTGATTTGGGTAGTCTGGAGATCAGTTGTAAATTCTGAAAGATCTTCCGCCTCCAGCTGGAGTGTGGGAACCCTACCCTTTAGGTCAGCTGAAGGATTGTCTTTTACCAGCATTTAGATTTAGGAGACCTGCCACCTGTAATGATTTAAAGTTTTAATGGTGTGTTTCTTTAAATGCTTGGTAAGTTGCAGAAGAAAGAGGAGGGTGAAAAAGTGGGATGAGTGAATGAGATGATTGGTTGGCCATCAGGGCTTTTTCGTAGTAGGAACTCCTTTGCATGTTAGGCTACACCCCTGATGTAGCCAATCGAAGAGCTTACAGTAGGCCCTGTAAGAAGAGCCCTGGAAGCTTTTGGAGGATTAGCTATGTAAGAGGGATGTGGCCTAATATGCAAACGAGTTCCTGCTACAAAAAAAGTCCTGGTTGGCAATCCCATATTAGTGCTGTGAAAAGCTTTTAAGATTCTAAAAAGAAAGCAGACTACAGTTCAGAGGACTTATTAGTGACCAGAGAGAGTCAAAACCTAATGTTGTGAGAAGTAGAAGTTGGGAGAACCCTGAGTTAAGATGAGGAAGATTAAACTGAGCTAAACAAATAATGATTGGTCAAAGTACATTCTGAAGAGAAAGGAGGATCTGAGAGGGATGAGTTTGTGTGAAGTGAAAGAGAGTGGTACCTCATTAAGAACTATAAATGCTGACACCTGTTTTTACAGAGAAATGATACACGATGAAGAGTAACAATTGAATTTCAGCACTACTTAGCTACTACAATCATTCTTTGAGAAGACAGTCCCTGGAAGAAGGGCTATTTGGCCCAAAATGATTTTTGGACCGGTTCTCCAGTTGGACTTTTTGTGATAAACTTTATTATATTTGGACGTTAGTCACAGAAAGCACAGTAGGAGTGGCATGCATTCCGGATGGATCTTTTTCTGTATGATTTCTTGTATATTATATTAGAATGTAGTACTGTTTGGATTTGATTGTAGATATTTCTATTTGTTTAATAGTTAAATTTTGATTATTGCGCTTTCATGGAGAGGGGTTTCGTGATGCAGAAGGAAGCAGACCACAGTCAATTGCTCGGTGCCCTGATAGGAGCCCTCCGGGGGGGGGGGGTTGATTTGACACCCCTGCTCTAAGGTATTACTGGACTGGAACCTGCTATTGCAGACCAACATGGCCAAACGGAGTCCAAGTTGGGTTATTATGGACTATCTAAACAATATCTGCTCAACATGGAGTACAATTTGGTTAAACCCTTTCTTAAACAGAGAATCTTGGATGTCGAAAGACAGCATGATTTGAATCAGCTTAAAGGTTATTTACCAGGAATAGAGAGGACCAACATGGCTGCCCTCTGAAACTATCAGCAGAAGATGCTCTCTGGTCTGAGAATTCTGAGACATACCGAATGGTAAAGACACATTGCGTGCGGTAATGGAACACAGAAGAAGCAAGGCTTCACTGGTTTTTATCTGATAATAATGTTAAGATCAAATGTGAAGTTGCTAAGTTTTGTGCAGGAATGATCAAATTATGGAAACTCCACCTTAACAGTTCTTAAATTTGAATTTTTACTGTTGTATTTGATGCCTGATTGAATTGTAAGTTGGTCTAAAGACCTCAATAAATAAATACCAATTGCCAGTATGGTGTTGTGTTTAACTGCGCGGACTCTTATCTGGGAGAACCGGGTTTGATTCCCCACTTCTCCTCTTGCAGCTGCTGCAATGGCCTTGGGTTAGCCACAGCTCTGGCAGAGTTGTCCTTGAAAGGACAGCTTCTGTCAGAGATCCCTCAGCCCCATCTATCTCACAGGGTGTCTATTGTGGGGGTGGGAGGTAAAGGAGATTGTAAACTGCTGAGATTCAGAGTGGAGGGTGGGGTATAAATATAATATCATCATCGTCATTTCCTTCGTAATCGTCTTCTTCTTCTTCCACTACTACTACTACTACTACTACTACTACTACTACTACTACTACTACTATTACTACTACTACTACTACTGCTACATGAGGTAAGAATTGCAACCGAGCTGAACACAATTTCTGTACGATGTTGAAGTTTGGCAATATTTCTTCTTCCCTGCTTAATACCCCACTGTTAGCAGCCCTGATTATGACTGATTGATAGTGGTGGCCTCATCTCATATGAGACGGTGGACCTTCTTCTTTCCACCCCTGCCAGTAACCCCAGAAGGCCCTAGATCTGACAGCTGTGTCCCAAAGGAAGGTGATCCCTTGATCTTTCCACCATCCTTCTCCAGGCAGGCCGCTCATTAGCTGAACAAAACAACTGATGCAATACGATCAGGCAGCTAATCCATCCCTAGGTTCTACCACAGGGCAGGGAGTCAGGGAAGTCTCCCGGGTCTCAATTCCTTGTAGAAAGATGGCAGAGGCCATATAGATGCTTCCTCAGGTCATTAAACCTGTCTTTGCCTGCAAAGCAGAAGATCTGCTTTGAGTCTGAACGGATCTGGAAACAATGTAGATCTTCAAGGAGGAACCCAAAGCGGACGGTGCCTCTCTGGCCAATCCTTTCCAGCTGGACTTTCAGTTCACATATGTATGCTTTGGGCTAGGAGGATGTGATTAGAATCACTAGGAGTACTAAGACCACAGAACAGGATTTCCACCACCTTCTGTTCATGCAAAGTAAGAAGACACTTGTTTGGTCAACAGGTTTCTCTTCCTTTCCCCTGCCTTTGTTTGAAATGTTTGCTTGTCATTTCCATCCACCACACAGCATTGAAGGTAACAAATGATAGCTGCTGCAGCAAAAGTTTTATAATTCAGAGTCAGTTTGGTGTGGTGGTGAAGTGTGCGGACTCTTATCTGGGAGAACCTGGTTTGATTCCCCACTCCTCCACTTGCACCTGCTGGAATGGCCTTGGGTCAGCCATAGCTCTTGCAAGAGTTGTCCTTGAAAGGGCAACTGATATGAGAACACTTTCAGCCCCACATCCCTCACAGGGTGTCTCTTGTGTGTGTGTGGGGGGGGAGGGGAGGTAAAGGAGATTGTGACTGCTCTGAGATTGGGATTCAGAGTATAGGGTGGGATTTAAATCCAATATCACCACCACCACCATCTTCTTCTTCTTCTTCTTCTTCATCTTCATTTCAGAGAGCTGCCGCTGGTCAGTCAACAACCCTGGGCTAAAAGGGGGGGGGTCAACTTACTATAAAGATTCACAAAGACAGGAGAAGGTGGCTTCTCTTTTAGACAGTAATGGTGGAAAGCACCATCAAGTTGCAGCGATCTTATGACCACCCTGTAGAGTTTCAAGGCAAGAGATGAACCGAGGTGGTTGACCTTTGCCTGCCTCTGTGTAACAACAATGGACTCCCTTGGTGGTCTGCCATCCAAGTACTAACTGGGTCCAACCCTGCTTATCAGCTTCTGAGATCTGAAATCTGGTTAGCCTAGGCCATTCAGGTAAGGGGACCTCTTATATATTACAGACTGTTTAAAGGTTTTAGGCTACTCTGTTTTAAGAACGTATTGTATGCTGCCTTGGAGACAAAAGCAAGCTCACAAATGTTCTAAATAAAAGCCAAGGCAATGTAGCTCGGCAGAGCTGCAGATGAACATGGAAGCCATTGAGTAGACTGTCTACTGTAGACAAGGGAGGGTTCAATGCCCTTCATTCATTCACAAGTTTCTTGTAAAAAAAAAATCTGCCTTCTTTCCTACTTTAGAAGTGAATTGGTGACTGTGAGGAAAGTAGGGAGGGACGGTGGCTCAGGGTTAGAACATCTGCTTGGGAAGCAGAACGTCCCAGGTTCAATCCCCGGCATCTCCAATTGAAAAGGGTCCAGGCAAGTAGGTGTGAAAAGCCTCAGCTTGAGAATGTGGAGAGCTGCTGCCAGTCTGAGTAGACAAGATTGACTTTGATGGACTGAGGGACTGATTCAGTATAAGGCAGCGCTGTCAAGTCATGGCCAATTTATGGCAACACCCGTGGGGTTTTATGGCAAGAGATGTTCAGAGATTTGCCATTGCCACTGATCTTCCTTGGCAGTCTCCTATCCAAGTACTAACCACGGCTGATACTGCTTTGCTTCTGAGACCTGATGAGATCAGGCCAACCTGGGCTGGCTCCCCCTACTGAAGAACATCTCTGACCTCTCACACACAGCAGAGTAAGTTTGGTGTAGTGGTTAAATGCATGGACTCTTATCTGGGAGAACCGGGTTTGATTCCCCGCTCTTCCACATGCAACAGCTCTCATGAGCAGTTTATGTCAGAGCTGTCTTAGCCCCATCTACCTTAAAAGGTTGCTGCTGTGGGAAGGGTAAGGGAAAGGAGATTGTAAACTGCTCTGAGACTCCTTTGGGTAGTGAAACGCAGGGTATTTATCCAAACTGAGAGTCATTTTGGTGTAGTGGTTAAGTGCGAGGACTCTTACCTGGGAGAACTGGGTTTGATTCCCCACTCCTCCAATTGCAGATGCTGGAATGGCCTTGGGTCAGCCATAGCACTCGCAGAGCTGTCCTTGAAAAGGCAACTTTTGTAAGAGCTCTCTCAGCCCCACCTACCTCACAGGGTGTCTGTTGGGGAGGGGAAGGTAAAAGAGATTATAAGGCGCTCTGAGGCCGAGGTCAGACGCACATAAATTGACAAGATGGGCATGGATGAAAGCCAGATGCATGTCGGATTTTATGCGGTTGTCCAAACATCAGCATCTGGCAATGGTTGCTGGCTCGTTCATGTCCCGAACTGCCATGACTGAGACGTGGACTTTTTTGATAGTACATTAAATCCGGAATAAGAATGCTTCCAATGACTCCTGCGCGCACTTTTTATGTTTGAACGCTCCATTGTAGCCGACTCGTTGCAAGCGCACATCCACTTCCCTGTGAGAGCCCACTCCAAATGATATCATTGCACCAGCAATTGTAGACTCAGCCTTCCAACTTTCTGAGGTTGGTAAAATATGTACCCAGTTTGCTGGAGTGGGGGGGGGGGGGAGAGTGTAATGACCGGGGAAGTCAATGGCAAACCACCCCGTAAAAGGTCTGCCATGAAAACTTTGTGAAAGCAGCATCACCGCAGAGTCAAAAACGACTGGTGCTTGCACAGGGGACCTTTCCTGGGGGGGGGGGGGGAGGCAGATCGCCCACCTTTGCTGTCTCCCTGCCAGGCAGGGAGATGGCAAAGGCAGTTCCTGGGCTTTTCATCCCCCCTTTAAACACCCAGGTGGGGAGTTTAAATGTGAAGAAAAGGCAGATCGGCCACCTTTGCTTTCTCCCTGCCAGGCGGAGAGATGGCAAAGAGAGGTCTATTTAAACACCCTGGCGGGGTGTTCATTTTTCGTGACAGTCTATGTTGTTTGCTGCTCATTCCGGCCTGTTCCAGCCCATTCTGGCTTTTACCCTGTCCCGTTTAAATGGGGGGGGGGAGGAAGATGACCCACCTTTGCCGTCTCCCCACCAGGCAGAGAGACAGCAAAGAGAGCTGCCATGCAAAGAGAGCAAAGAGAGGAAGATCATCCACCTTTGCTGTCTCCCCGCCAGGTGGAGAGACAGCAAAGAGAACTCCTGGGCTTCCCCTCCCTGGCTGGGTGTTTAAATTTGGGTGGGGGGGGGGCAGATCGCCCACCTTTTCTGGCACCTTTGAAAAAAAAAAGCCAAGCACAATATCCCACGGTACTGCGCTTGCGCGAGTGCGGAATGACATCTCAAAAAATGAGGTCCTGTTGAGACCTCTGATCAACCAATGACGGGACCAATGCTGCTTAGAACTGAAGGATGGAGGGATGTCGGATCAGGAAATTCGTTGTAAAAAAGCTGCGGGGTATAATAGCAACGGGTTAGGAATGGATTTAATGGTGAGTGTGACCGCGGCCTGAGACTCTGATATTCAGAGAGGGCGGGAAATAAATTCAATATCATCATTATCATCATCATAATAATCATCAATCTACTTCTTCTCTTCTCTTCTCTTCTCTTCTCTTCTCTTCTCTTCTCTTCTCTTCTCTTCTCTTCTCTTCTCTTCTCTTCTCTTCTCTTCTCTTCTCTTCTCTTCTCTTCTCTTCCAATAGGGAGTTCCACAGTGACTAAGCAAACACACTACATATTGACAAGGATAATTACTGAGATTGTGTCTCTTTTTTGTATATATACCATCCTCCTTAGCAGTGCATTGATTGGATTCAGAATGGCCAACCACACAGTGATCCTGGAATTCGTTCTCCTTGGAATCCCCCACACCGAAGGCCTCCAAAACATCCTCTTTGTCGTCTTCTTGTCATTCTACCTCTTCACCCTGCTTGGGAATTTGCTCATCCTCACTGCAATCATTTGTGATGCCCGCCTCCACACGCCCATGTACTGGTTCCTCTGCAACCTTTCTGTGGTAGACCTTGGCTTCTCCTCCATCAGCACTCCCAAGCTCTTGGCCAACCTCTGGGCAGGGAGCAGAACCATCTCTTGGGGCGGTTGCATGTGCCAGGTCTTCTTCTACCACTTCTTGGGCAGCACGGAGTGCCTTCTATACACCGTCATGGCTTATGATCGTTACGCCGCCATCTGTCACCCACTGAGGTACACGCTTATCATGAACCAAAGAGTGTGTGCCCTCTTGGCTGCTGGGACTTGGTTCACCAGTTCGTTCCATGCCACTATCTTAACTAGCCTGACCTTCACACTGCCTTACTGCGGGTCCAACGTGGTGGACTATTTCTTGTGTGACATTTTCCCAGTGGTCAAGCTAGCTTGTGCAGACACCTACATCATCGAGACAGTGAGCTTCACCAACATCGGTGTGGTGCCCATGGCCTGCTTCGTACTCATCCTCATGTCCTACATCAGAATTGCCATCTCTGTGCTCAGGATGCGCTCCGCAGAAAGCCGACGCAAAGCAGCCTCCACCTGCGTGTCGCATTTGACGGTCGTTTGCTTTTTCTTTGGGCCTTGCGCCCTCCTCTACACCCAGCCGTCTCTGAGTGACATATTAGCCACCCCCATCCAGATCTTCTGTAACGTTGTCACACCCATGTTGAACCCAACCATTTATACTCTGAGGAACAAGGAGGTTCAGTCAGCGTTCAGAAAACTAAAAGGGGGCTAGAGACAAAGAGGTCAAGCATATGTTATTTTATTTTACCTGAGAAACAAGAAAGGAAGCCAGGAAAGTCTCTTTGGTCTGCCATTGTAGTGTAAAAACTGTACCATGAAAACCACTACCCTAGATACTCAATGAGGGTTGCTGACTCCAAGTTTGAAAGTATCTGGAAATTTGAAGGTGGAAGCTGGGAGTAGGTTTGCCACTCCAGGTTGGAAAATAGGCTTGCCAATCCCCAAGTGGGGGCAGGGGATCCCTGCTTTGGAGGCCCTCCCCCTGCTTCAGGGTCGTCAGAAGCTGGTGTGTGGGGGAGGGAAATGTCTGCCTGCACTCCATTATTCCATATGGAGACTGATTCCCATAGGGTATAATGGAGAATTGATCTGAGGGTATCTGGGGCTCTTTAGGGGTTGTTTTTTGACATAGAGGCACCACATTTGCCGCATAGCATCCGATGCCTATTCTCAAAACATCCCCTAAGTTTAAAAAAGAGTGGTCCAGAAGGTCCAGTTCAATGAGCCCTCAAAGAAGGTGCCCTATCCATTATTTCCAGTGGAGGGAAGGCATTTAAAAGGTGTGCGGTCCCTTTCAATGTGATGGCCAGAACTCCCTTTGGAGTTCAATTATGTTTGTCACACCCTTGCTCCTGGCTTCACCCTCAAAATCTCTTTCCTTCACCCCCAAAGTCTCCAGATATTTCTTGAATTGGACCTGGCAACCCTATTGCAAAATAGCTGGAGATTTTGGGGGTGGAGCCTGAGTAGGGCGGGATTTGGGGAGGGACTTCAATGGGGTATCCTGCCATACAGTCCACCTTCCAGAGCAGCCATTTCCCCGCAGGAGGAGCAAAATAAGTGTTGTAAATGAATAAGAAGTATGTGATTTGGGTAGTCTGGAGATCAGTTGTAAATTCTGAAAGATCTTCCGCCTCCACCTGGAGTGTGGGAACCCTACCCTTTAGGTCAGCTGAAGGATTGTCTTTTACCAGCATTTAAATTTAGGAGACCTGCCACCTGTAATGATTTAAAGTTTTAATGGTGTGTTTCTTTAAATGCTTGGTAAGTTGCAGAAGAAAGAGGAGGGTGAAAAAGTGGGATGAGTGAATGAGGTGATTGGTTGGCCATCAGGGCTTTTTTGTAGTAGGAACTCCTTTCCATATCAGGCCACACCCCCTGATATAGCCAATCCAAGAGTTTACAGTAGGACCTGTAAGAAGAGCCCTTGGAGGACTGGATATGTAAGAGGGGTGTGGCCTAAGATGCAAAGGAGTTCCTGCTACCAAAAAAAAGTCCTGGTTGGCGATCCCATATTAGTGCTTTGAAAAGCTTTTAAGATTCTAAAAAGAAAGCAGACTACAGTTTAGAGGATATAGTAGTAACTAGGGAGAGTCAAGACCTAATATTGTGAGTGGCAGAAGTTGACAGAATTTTGAGTTAAGATGAGGAAGATTAAACTGAGCTAAACTAATAATGATTGGTCAAAGTACATTCTGAAGAGAAAGGAGGATCTGAGAGGGAGGAGTGTGTGTGAAGTGAAAGAAAGTGATATCTCAGCCAGAAGTTATTACTATACATTGTTTTATTCACTAAAGAGATACACTACAAATCATCTTGAAACCAATACGCTTCTTGTACAAATAAAATACTATTAAAATGAGGCCCATCCTCAGGACCACATAGTCCAGTGAAGGAGCTTTCGAGCTTGGGCAGAATTCCTTGGAAAAGATTAAGAAATAAGACTGGAATTTTGATAAATTATATTGTCATTTGGTTCCTCTGCCTTTCTTTGCCAAAAAAAGAATACTGGCATATTGTTGCTCATTTACCTGGCTGCTCTATGCTTTCTTATATGGAATTTTGGAGGGAGAAGATTATATTTTTTGAGCAGGAACGCAGTTCCAGCTGGGTTGGTGTCAGGGGGTGTGGCCAGATAAGCAAATGAGATCCTCCTGGGCTTTTTCTACAAAAAGTCCTGTGAAAAACAAGGTTGGTGTCAGGGGGTGTGGTCTAATATGCAAATGAGTTCCTGCTGGGCTTTTTCTGCAAAAAAGCCCCACACACACATATGTATATATGTATATGTATATGTTTATGTGTATATGTGAGGTGTATATGTGAGGTATATGTTTATGTGTATATGTGAGGTCTGACATATTCTGATGGATGTTAAGAGGAACCAGCTTGTAAATTTATGACTGAAGTCAGCAGTTTTCAGGATACAACTAAAATATTAATTTTAAAATTTCCTTCCTTGCCATCTGTTCCCACAAAAACAGGTGGTGTATTTAACGTGTTCATGTAGTCTATGTTGCTTTGATATGTCCACAAGAACTATCAGGACACGGAACCTTGAGCGACCCTCAAGAATTCGAAATCGCATTAGAGAAGCCTTCTATTCCGTTTGGCCATCCTGCTGAAGACTTGAACTCTTGTGTAATTTATATAAACATCATTCCAAACCTTATATTTCTCAGGACATTAACTAGAAATTGCTGCCGAAACAAACAAACAAACAAAAAATCCTTGCTTTATATTTCGCTTATGGACATTTCCCCCTTATGGGCTGAATCAGCATGAATTTAAATTCCTTTATTTAAAAAAACCCTGAATCTTGCAATAATACTGTTAACGCTGAGTGCACGGCATTTGCATTGTGAGAACTAGGGGGTTTTTTTGAGCAGGAACACAGAAGAACACTGCTCCAGTAGGATTGGTGTCAAGGGATGTGACCTAATAATCAAATAAGTTCCTGCTGCACTTTTTCTACAAAAAAGCCCTAGTGAGAACCTAATATGGAAAAAAGACCAATTTCGCACTAGAGCTTTAATCCTGGTTTAAACTCTGTCCCCAAACTGACTTTCTACACTAAAACCATAGAATCATAGAGTCATAAAGTTGGTTTCTCTGATTCTAGTGCAGAAAGTCAGTTTGGGGATAGAGTTAAACCAGGATTAAAGCTCCTAAACTTTTTCAGGGCATTACAGCTTTTAGCATTTGTAAAGCTTGTGCATTGTAGAAACCCATGTCTTTATACCGTGTTTGATGGTTATTATTTTCTGTCTAGTTCTGTTAGTGCCATCCGCAACCCTATCAGATTGAGCCTCCTTTGACTATAGAATGTTAATGTAGAAGTTTGCTCCATATATTTCCTCTCGTAGTAATTAGTGGGAGCAATTCATTCATACGGGAGACAGACAACAATTAGCGTTGTGATGAGTAGTGCAATTACAAGGCTACACAGTCTTCCCTCCCCGTTGTTACAAACTAAGCAAAATTATTAGTCCAAGGACATTACCCGATCTCAACATCTTGAGCACAAGAGACCCAATATAGAAGAAATGCACCAGGGAGAAGAGCAATATGCGAGATCGCACAAAACCACAATGTTATAAAGACTCCAAAAGGTGCAGGGAAAAGCCAAAACCAAGGAACAAAATGATCTATTGTGAGATATTCATTGATGGTGGTTTCCCATTCTAGCACCTACCCTGCTGAGATTTGATGAGGTTGGGCTACATCGTATCACCTTTCCTCCAGTAGCCCTGCTACCCAAGAGAATTTTAGCTAGCAGTAACAGTGACCGAACGCAAGAATTCCTGCATGCACAACAGGCACTCTACCATTGAGCTGCAGAACATCAGAAAGTCAAGAAGAGAAAGGATGCAAACAGAACTTGCAGTTATCAGAGGGTAGGGATTTAATGCACTCAGTTAACTCATTTGTGCCTAGGGAAGGAAGCAGAAGTAAGCAGGTATGTGGACATAACTGTTCAAGTCGCCGAACAGAGGGATTCTGAGAAAATAATTTCAGTTCCGAACCTGTCCACTTATAATGCATGGGAACTATACCCAGCCATGAAGAAATATAAGAGATGGTATGGAAGTTGGCAAGGTATCCTAGATGTTTCGGCATTTTTAAAGGTCATCTTGCTTTGTCACTCTACTCTGTATCCCTGCATGCACGAGAGAAATGCAGTGTGAAAATCAAACCCTGATGACTTTTGTCCTGTTGGGGATTCCGTACCCTCCCGAGCTACAGGTCCCTTTGTTTATCTTTTTTGTGTGCATCTATTTGCTGACCCTCCTTAGTAATCTCTTGGTCCTTTTGGCTGTCGTGTATGAACCACAGCTTCACAAGCCCATGTACTGGTTCCTCTGCCATTTGTCCATCCTGGATATTGCCACTTCAACAGTGGTGGTGCCCAAGCTGATAGCTGTGTTTTTGGAAGATGGCGGTATCATCTCTTTTGGAGCTTGTGTGACCCAACTCTTCTTCTACCATTTTGTGGGATGCGCTGAATGCTTCCTGTACACCGTCATGGCTTACGATCGCTTCCTGGCCATCTGTCGCCCACTCCATTATGGCACCATCATGAACAGCAAGGCATGCTTTTGGCTTGCTATGGGAACCTGGATTGGTGGTTGTTTGCACTCCGCCATGGAGACAGCCCTCACCTTTCGGTTGCCTTACGGACCAGATAATCGAGTGAGCTACATCTTTTGCGACATTCCAGCTGTGCTGAAGCTTGCCTGTGCTGACACATCACTCAATGAGATGGTGACCTTGGTTGATGTGGGGATCGTTGCCATGACTTGCTTCCTTCTTATTCTAACGTCTTATGTGTACATTGTCTCCGCCATCTTGAGGATTCACAGCCCTGAAGGAAGGCGGCGTGCCTTCTCCACCTGCACATCCCATGTCCTCATTGTAATGACCTGCTATATCCCTCTCACTTTTACCTATTTGAGACCCGGAGCCCAAGATCCAGTGGGAGGGGTGGTGGCCATCTTCTATACCACAGTGACCCCTTTTCTGAACCCTGTTATATACACTCTGAGGAACAAGGAGATGAAAACAGTGATCTTGAGACTAAATAGCAGGAAAGCATAACTCAGCTTAAACACGAGCCTTCCTTAGTAGCTGGTTTCTTCTAAATTTCTTATCAATTGGAGGTCTCCTGATATTCTGGAATTTAAAGGAGGTCTAATATTCTAGGGAATATTTTATGCTGGACAAAATTACAGATTGGGTAGAGCAATTTGAGGGTAATCTGTCATCTCAGAATGTGATGAATCAATGGTCAGCCTGGATATGTATTTTTTCTGGTGAATTAAAAACCTCACAAACATCTCAGACTGAAGGTTTGCTTTTGTTTCATTGACTAATTAGCTTGCTGCAACTTGTTGTTATAAGAAAAGATCCATCATAATAACATATCTTGTATGTTGGTTTGAAAATGCTATGATGGACTGTAATTTATTTGGTTGTCTATACAATAAAAGAGTTTTAAAATGAAAAAAACAACAACAACCCTAATTTCCTTCTCTTTATCTCCTCCTTCAAGAATGGTGACGATCAAGGCTTTTTGGGTAGAAAAAGCCCAGCAGGAACTCATTTGCATATCAGGCCACACCTCCTTGAAGAAGAATTGCAGATTTATACCCCACCCTTCTCCCTGAAATAGACTCAGAACAGCTTACAATCTCTTATATCTTCCCCCCCCACAACAGGCACCCTGTAACGTGGGTGGGGCTGAGAGGGCTCTCACAGCAGCTGCCCTTTCAAGGACAAGTCCTGCGATAGCTATGGCTGACCCAAGGCCATTCCAGCAGGTGCAAGTGGAGGAGTGGGGAATCAAACCTGGTTCTCCCAGATAAGAGTCTGCACACTTCACCACTGCACCAAACTGGCTCCAATGATGTCACCATGGATTCGCATAGGGCTCTTTTGTAGAAAAAGCCCAGCACGAATTCATTTGCGTGTTAGGCCACACTCCCTGATGCCAAGCCAGCCGGAACTGCGTTCCTGGGCATTCCGGTTTAAAACAAGCCCTGGTGATGATAATAAGTCCTGTCAAACTTCGGTCGATTTATGGCAGCCCTGTTTGGTCTTCAAGGCAAGAACCAAACAGGGGTGATCTGTCATCCCCTGCCTTTGCATAGCAACCCTGGACTTCCTTGGTGGTCTCCCATCCAAGTGCTAACCAGGGCTGACCTGCTTAGCTTCTCATATCTGATGAAATTATTCTAGCCCAGGCCATTCCGGTCAGGACATAATTGACATGCTGGCAATAAAATATTCCATTCTCTAAGATTTTTTTTCTAAAGCATCTCCGAGAAATGTTTTAACCAGTGCTTAACCCCACTCAGTCTCTATGATCTGATGAGATTTGGTTAACCTGCGATATCCAGGTCAGGGGTTTTCAGGTAGAGGGCACTTTAAACAGAATTCATTTTTTTTGTATGGGAGGGAGTTGGTAACCTTGCTGAATTGGCGAAAGATTGAATGGGAACATCGGTGATCAATATAGCTTTATCTGGCTGAGATTGTTTTCAAACAGATTATTTCAATTTTTTTTAATGCGCCTGAGTTTTGCCTCAAGGGTTATGCTTATGAAAGGTTTCTGTTGCTGGGCCTAAAGAATCCGGACTTAGAAAGGTTCAGAGACTTTCTAGCAAAGTAACTTCAAAGGTAGAACTCGTTCAGAAGTTTGACACTGTCTCCTGAAGGCTTAGCAAAGGCTTCAGTCATTACCCATACTAACTCGTTCAGTAAAAGTGTGGGGAGTACCAGTTTTTGCTATTGTAAACTGTCGAAGGAATTTTTTTTGATTACATCTCAGTTTTTTATAACGAATATCGTTTCAGGACCCCTTGATCTGCTGTTTAAAAGCCTGTGTTCTTCACAACCTCTCATATACCTCTGGTAATTAAGAAGAGGCCCATGCTTCTGTTGAAGTGGGTGTTAGTCTGCCAAAGCTTAGGCAGCTTGACAGCTTTAAAGTGTCACGAGACTCTTATTCTCTTCTGCAGTTTGTATTAGAATCATAGAGGACCTCCAGGGTCATCGAGTCCAACTCCCTGCACAATGCAGGAAACTCAGAAATACCTCACAAATTGTAATGCATTGGCCTCCCTGGTCCAATCTTTTTGAAACTTGGAGAGTGTTTTGAGGAGCGGCATTGTATGCTATGTTACAAATTTGTCTCTACCTCAAAAAACAGCCCCCCTCCCATAATAACAACATATCTTCTATGTTGGTTTGAAAATGATATGACAGACTGAAACTGTAATTTATTTGGCTGTCTATACAATAAAAGAGTTTAAAAATGGCGGCGGGGGGGGACAACCTTAAATTGTATGTCCTCCTCCAAGAATGGTGATGATAGTAAGCATGCCTCAGATTCAGCAGGAGCTCACAGGAGCACAGATCCTTTCTGAGGGTTCCCCCTCTTCCTCCCCACCTACGTTGTCCATTGAATAGTAGGTGCAGCTGCATAACAATCCCTGGATTAGGAGAGCAGGCGGCCAGCCAGCCATCGTGGGATTTGCCACACCCCCAGCAGCCTTCATTAACCCCTGGAGAAGTCCGCACCACCCTTTCTCCACTTCTTAAGTGATTTTGGGTGGCTGGTGGCTTGGTGGCCTTGTGACTGTGGGGGAGCAGCCCAGGAGAGCCCCAGGTGAGCGAGGTCTGCTTGGGCTGGCTGGATCTCTAACCAGCCCAAGCAGGCCTCACTCGCTCGGGGCTTTCCTTTCTTGCATCAGGTTGCTTTTGGTTGGAGGGGGGGCATATGATAACCAGTTATGCTAATGAGATCCACCACCTATTTTTCTCCAAAATGACCCTTGATAGTAGGTACTGTCAAGCTGCAGTCGGTTCGTGGCAACCCTGTTTGGTTTTCAAGGCAAGAACCAGAGGTGATCTGCCATCCGCTGCCTTTGCATAGCAACCCTGGACTTCCTTGGTGGTCTCCCATCCAAGTGCTAACCAGGGCTGACCCTGCTTAGCTTCTCATATCTGATGAAATCATTCAAACCCAGGCCATTCTGGTCAGGACATAGGGTTGCCAATCCCCAGGTGGGGGCAGGGGATCCCCCATTTTGGAGGCCCTCCCTCCCACTTTAGGGTCATCAAAAAGCAGGGGTGGGGGGAGGGAAACGTCTGCAGGGAACTCTGTTATTCCCTATGGAGACTTATTCCCATAGAAAATAACGGAGAATTGATCCACGAGTATCTGGAACTCGGGGAGGGGGGCTGTTTTTTGAGGTAGAAGCACCAAATTTTCAGCATAGCATCCAGGGCCTCTCCTCAAGCTAGCCCCTAAGTTTGAAAAAGATTGGACCAGGGGGGTCCAATTCTATGCACCCCAAAGAAGGTGCTCCTATCTTTCATTATTTCCTATGGAAGGAAGGCATTTAAAAGGTGTGCGGTCCCTTTAAATCTGGTGGCCAGGACTCCCTTTGGAATTGAATTATGCTTGTCACACCCTTGCTCCTAGCTCCACCACCAATATCTCCTGGCTCCACCCCCAAAGACCCCAGATATTTCTTGAATTGGACTTGGCAACACTATCAGGACATAATTGACATGCTGGTAATAAAATATTCCATTCTGTAAGATTGTTCTTCTAAAGCAACTCCAAGAAACGTTTTAACTCCACTCAGAGCACAGTTCTAAGGTGGGGTGGGGGGGAAGTTCTCTGGAACCGAACTAACAGCTATGTGGGCGTAAATGCCAGTTGCGCCATTATAAGTCCCTCTGCACCCACGAAAATGGGAGATACGCCCACATTTGGCTGCCGCAGCGTGTGTCCACCCATGGCTTCTGGCAGAGAGGCGCTGCACCCAGCTTAGGCTTCCCAACCCTCCCGCCCTGGCGGGGGACCCCAGAATTTACAGCCTCTTCCCCCGCTTTCCAAAAAAACGGAAGCGGGGGGAGGGGAGGGAAACGGCGCCAAGGAGCGTGGCGAGCCGCCCCATCTCAGAGGAGCAGCTAAGGTGAACCGGAGAAGAGGCGGCAGCAGCGCAGCGGCATCGCCCGCTCCGCTCCGCCTCTGAGGTAAAATCAGAGAAGGGGAGGGTGGAGGCAGGCCAGGAGTGTGGCGAGCCGCGAATCTGGGTCCTTCTAGGACCTGGACTCGCGGCTTACCACGCTCCTGGCCTGCCTCCACCCTCCCCTTCTCTGATTTCACCTCAGAGGCGGAGTGGGCGACGCCGCTGCGCTGCCACCGCCTCTTCTCCGCTTCACCGTAGCTGCTCCTCCAAGATGGGCTCAGCCTGAGCCCATCTCGGAGGAGCAGTTACAGTGAAGCGGAGAAGAGGCGGCAGCAGTGCAGCGGCGTCCCCACTCCGCCTCTGAGGTGAAATCAGAGAAGGGGAGGGTGGAGGGAAGGAAGACATTTTAAAAGGTGTGCCTTCCCTTGAAATGCGATGGCCAAAACTCCTGTTGGGGTTCAGTGATGCTTGTCACACCCTTGCTCCTAGCTCCACCCCAGTGTCTCCTGGCTCCACCCCCAAAGTCTCCTGGCTCCACCCCCAAAGTCCCCAGAGGTTTCTTGAATTGGACTTGGCAACCCTAGCCCAGCTAGCGGTGCAGCTGGGGCATAGACGGTCATGCTGACGCGCAAGGGGGTGGCCCCAGGGATGTGGCCAGCGTTAGTCAGCTTCCTAAGATTGTTCAATCTGGAAAAGCCCTGTGCGAGAAGCATAAAGTTACAACAAGGAAATACCTGGCGGATCCCATAGACACCCATGTATCCCGAAAACAAAGTTTTCTGACGCTCCCGCCGAAGCCTCAGAACCCCTCAGGGAATCGACTAAACATTGCACCAATCTCCTCACACCCTGGACTGACTGAGCCCCCTCTCCAGCACCCAATCACAGCCCCCCCCCCACCTACAAAGACTTCCGCTCTGGCCACACACAACTCCTTAGGCAGGGCTCACGACATGGGACTCTGCCTCAGAGCTTCCTGCCATGCAGGATTAGAATGAGGGCCAGGGCACTTTGGTGGTGGGAGCTGCACAGTGAGGGCACTTAGGCAGTACTGAGGAAGCTCTTTGACTTGCAAGGAGGAGAACAAAGTCACTACTCTGCGGCTAACCTTTCCCTTTCCCAAGTCCCAACAGGTACATGACCTCCGGAGGCTCATCACACAAGGGTGGTCGCACATGGATGGGTAAGTGCGCACCCCAAAGTTGCGCCCCCTACCCTCGCTCGACAGCATGACAGCGTCTCTGGCACTTGAACCTGGCAGCGAGCTCAGGTATGGGGCGGTTGCCACGGCCCCTGCATGCTGCTGAAGGCCCCCTCCTGGTCTGCCCTTTGCCTCGGTCCCACCCCTGCCAGGGCACCAGGTGTGTGGGTGTGTGTTGGGTCTGGTAGCTGATCCGATGCCTGTGGGAAGGTAGGTCAGAGACTGTCCCTTTATGAGAATCCCCGGCCGAAGCACAGCCTCATGCTGCGGCTGCCATGGCTGATGACTTGCGAGCAGTCCAGGAACCCCTCCCCGGGTACTCTTGGGTCTCTTCCTCTGTTTTGCAGGTGGGGATTCAACAGCGAGGCTTCCATTTGTGACAAGTCCCGCTCACTCAGTCAGCTGTTCCCGCCCTCCTCTCTGAGTGGAGCTTCACGCCCTGCAAGACTGTCCAAGTTCCCCCTGGTATACTGCTGCACTTGGTTCCAGCACAATAAAGTCTTACGTGAGCCTTATTTTGTCTCTCCTGCTTGGCGTCTGCTGCACATTCCCTGTGCCCCTCTCCCTCCCCACCCCCTTTGCCACTCTGTCTGTGGGCTCCTCGAGGGAATGTCTTGGAGGGTGAGCTTGCTTGCTTCTGGGGGGGGGGCAGAGGGGGCAGGACCAGATCTACGTGTTTTTTGAGGGGGACAAAATTAAAAAAAGACGCCCCCTTATGGGCCATTCTGTCTTATGTTCCCATAGAATACAATGGACTCCACGGGGCTGTTGTGCTCATGGCACAGAGAAGAGGGGACTGTGGAGGGGGTGTTGTGGATGAAATGGGTTGGCTGGTGCCTTGCGCTCTGTGTTGCTTTGCCACTGGGGGCAAGGTTCCGCGCTCATAGCAGGGAGTGTCATGGCGTCACGGGGGGGGGGTGTCTCTGATTCTGTAATGGGGGGAGGTTGCCTGTGGGACTTGGTGGCATGCTGGGATCTATCTGCTCGTTCCCATACACACATTCCGGCTAATCTTTGAGAGCGGACTCCTGCACTGTGTACTTCCTGTTTATTTTTGGCTAGTCAGGGGGAGCATGCCTTTGCCTGTCTGCCTGCCATTGGGTGGGCACAAGGGGATTGACAGCCTCTCAGGCTTTTCACCCCCCATCCCAGTCACATGCAACGGACAGGCCAACCCTGTGAACATAAGAACATAAGAACATAAGAGAAGCCATGTTGGATCAGGCCAACGGCCCATCAAGTCCAACACTCTGTGTCACACAGTGGCAAAAAATGTTATATACACACATACACTGTGGCTAATAGCCACTGATGGACCTGTGCTCCATACACTGTGGCTAATAGCCACTGATGGACCTGTGCTCCATACACTGTGGCTAATAGCCACTGATGGACCTGTGCTCCATATTTTTATCTAAACCCCTCTTGAAGGTGGCTATATTTGTGGCCGCCACCACCTCCTGTGGCAGTGAATTCCACATGTTAATCACCCTTTGGGTGAAGAAGTACTTCCTTTTATCCGTCTTAACCTGTCTGCTCAGCAATTTCATCGAATGCCCACGAGTTCTTGTATTGTGAGAAAGGGAGAAAAGTACTTCTTTCTCTACTTTCTCCATTCCATGCATTATCTTGTAAACCTCTATCATGTGGTCGTGCGCTGCCCCGTCCCTCCCCCTGCCCTGTCAGCGAGCCAACAGCGCATGCACTGGTGGGATCACCATGGCGACAGCTTCTTTCTCATGCCCGCTTGTGCAGCTGTGCTCCTTTCCCCTCCCCGCTTGGTGTAACTTCTCCCCTTTGGAATGCCACTTATGTTAGTTCTACGCTTGGGCGGGCCTCTGCAGCGGAACTAAGGATTGGTCTGTCAGTCTCTATGATCTGATGAGATTGGGCTAACCTGGGATATCCAGGTCAGGGGCTTACAGGTATGGGGCATTTTTAAAATAGTATTTTGATGGGAAGAAATAATTAGAGGATACCATAATGAGCAACATTTGTATGGGTTGGTGGTAACCCCCTATGGAGTCGCTATGAAGTCACACAATTTATACACAAAGCACATGGGAAAATATTGATTCAAAAATACTCCCCAATCTCAGTACCTTGGTGAAGGGGTACTGGTGGGAATGAAATCTATAAGGGAGGATGAGAATACATAAGATCGTGCGGGAAGCGAATCTTATAAAGTTGAGAAGAAGGGTAGGAAATCAGCCAGAGGTTTGTGGGATGTATTCAGCAGAGGAGCTGTTATTGCAAAAAACATGACAAATGGTGCAATACGACCCTTCTCAAGAGGAGACTTCAACCTTCTTCTGCTAGTAATCCTCAGCAAAACTATGGCAAAACAAGACAAAAGGCTGGGTGTCTGTGCTAATAGGAGACGTGTGTCTGTCTAGGCACTCTGAAGATCTCACACTGTTACCAGCATCTTTTTCTTGGTATGCTGTGTGTTACGAACAGGTCAGAGATTGGAAGGTGACCATTTAGACAGCTGAATAAGGTTTGTAGGAGACACATGCCTAGTTTGTAAAATAAGAGGCACCAAGCAAACTTAAAAATCATGTCCTACAAAACAGATGACTTCTTTTCTTCATTTCAGGGATCTGTCTGAAGGGAAAGGGTAAGCTGAGGTTACTTATTGGTGAGGGGAAAGTAGATATTTTCTTCACTGTCTCTGGCCTACATACTGACCATCAGGAAAACCTCTTCTGAGGTAAGCAGTGTTGAGCTGTAGTTCAGACTCAGTCAAGGTTCAATGTTCTAGAGTCTGTTCCACAGATGGTTCCGGAAAAAGGACTTCCGAAAATGTGGCTTCTCCACGTGTGCCAGTGTTCCAGTGGTCTGCCGTGCTTACACAATCACATTTTTATCTCATTCTTCATCTAAGGAGCACAGGAAAAAAATAAACAGATTGTTTTTCCACTTCTGTTAAAGCCACCTTTGCTTCTCACTTGCCTTGAAAGCCCGTTGCTGGGATTTCCATACGTCCATTGCAACGTGACCACAAGTACATACATATGCTTCTGTTAAATCATTGGTTTAATATTTGAGCCTATTAGGTGTGTCTTGTTAACAGTGCAAGAGTTGTCATTGATAGCCCGAAGTCTCTGGAAATATCAGACTATGGAGTAGTCTAATATGCAGGCAAGGATATGGGTCTATTAATATCACTCATATAAGATGTATGGGGAGGCTATGATTTCCACTCACAAAAAGACGATGATGAATGTTCCATCGGGGGCAGTTGTGAATTTGCTGATGTTTCCTTATTGTGTGGTGTGCTTATTTTAACACAATCCCATAAGGTAAAACCTTTGCTTTAGTTTCTCTTCTCAGTTGTGTTGTTGGTTGTTGACTGGGCCTGGTTATGGCTAGTAGGGCCGAGACTAGGCCTTGCTTATATAACTAATAAAGTTCTGTTTTGGTACCGGGTGCCATAGAGTTAATCAGGGGTCATTTTGTAGAAAAATAGGTGGTGGAGCTCATCCAGGGATTGTTATGCAGCTGCACATACTAGTCAATGGACAAGGAGGTGGAACTCTCAGGAGGTGGAACTCTCAGAAAGGTTCAGGAGCTGTGCTCCTGTGAGCTCCCACTGATTCCCCACTCCTCCACTTGCATCTGCTGAAATGGCCTTGGGTCAGCCATAGCTCTCGTAGGAGTTGTCCTTGAAAGGACAGCTGCTGTGAGAGCCCTCTCAGCCCCACCCACCTCACAGGGTGTCTGTTGTGGGGGGAGAAGATATAGGAGATTGTAAGCCGCTCTGAGTCTCTGATTCAGAGAGAAGGGCGGGGTATAAATCTGCAGTCTTCTTCTTCTTCTTCTTCTGAATCTGAGGCCTGGAGTTAATTACAATGGGAATAGTGTGGCTCCAATTATAACCAGGGCTTTTTTTGTTGGTAGCAGGAACTCCTTTGCAGTTTAGGCTACCCCTCTCCCCTCCAATGTAGCCAATCCTCCTGGAGCTTACAGTAGGCCCTGCAAGAAGAGCCTTGTAAGCTCTTGGGAGCAGGGGTGGCCAAACTTGCTTAACTTAAGAGCCACATAGAATAAACGTCAGATGTCTGATAGCTGCAAAACATGAACATTAGATGTCTGAGGGCCACATGACATGACCATCAGATGTTTGAGAGCCGCAAGACAGGGAGGGAGGAAAGCAGATCAGAGGGAGGGAGAAGTGGAAAGAAAGCAACTTTAATGCATTCTCCAAGGTGCCAGCTAGCTTGGCTTGGAGAAGTGATTTAAAGAGACAAATGCCTTCTCTAAGCTGGCCAACAGGGCAGTGGGAGCTTCAAGAGCCACACAATATGTGTTGCTCCCAAGCCAAAGTTTGGCCACCCCTGTCTTGGAGGATTGGCTACATCAGGGGTGTGTGGCCTAATAGGCAAAGGAGTTCCTGCCCTGGTTATAACTGAAGCCCTGGTTATAACTGAATTATTCAAAGCCTGTTCTATGTAGCTGCTACTCTTCTATGTTCCCTATTTCTCTCCATGCTCATTTTACCTACAACTTTTGTATTGCAGGGATGGAATGTGAAAATCAAACGTCATTGACTGAGTTTATCCTCATTGGGCTTCCCCACCCCCGTGATCTAAGGGGCCCTTTATTCATCTTCTTCCTGCTTGTCTATTTGTTGACGCTCTCGGGAAATCTTGTGATCCTGTTGGCTGTGCTGCTCAGTTCCCAGCTCCACAAGCCCATGTACTGGTTCCTTTGCCACTTGTCCTTCTTGGACGTGACCGTCTCTTCGGTGGTGGTTCCCAAAATCATTACCGGGTTTTTGGAGAATGGTGGGATCATCTCCTTTGGTGGCTGCATGTCCCAGCTTTTCTTCTTCCACTTCCTGGGCTGTACCGAGTGCTTCCTCTACACCGTGATGGCCTACGACCGCTTCCTGGCTATCTGCAAACCGCTCCATTATGCCACCATCATGAACCGTAGGATGTGCCTTTCCCTCGCTGTGGGCACGTGGTTGGGTGGCTGCCTTCACTCATTGATGGAGACGGCCCTTGTTTTCCGCCTGCCCTTTGGGTGGAGAAACCAAGTGAACTATATCTTCTGTGATATCCCAGCTGTGCTGAAATTAGTCTGTGCCGACACTGCACTCAACGAGACGGTGACCATGGTCGATGTTGGCCTGGTAGCTACAACCTGCTTCTTTCTCATACTGACTTCGTATGTGTATATTGTGTCCACTGTCCTGAAAATACGCAGCGCAGAAGGGCGCCAAAGGGCTTTCTCCACCTGCACAGCCCACGTGACCCTAGTGGTGACTTACTACATTCCACTCATCTTCATCTACCTGAGGCCAGGATCCCAGGGGCCGCTGGATGGGATGGTGGCCGTGTTCTACACTTCTCTGACTCCACTTCTGAACCCCATCATTTATACACTGAGGAACAAGGACATAAAAATTGCCTTGAGGAGACTGTCCAGTAGGACACCCTAGTCTAGAATGATCCATGGGTCTAATGGATTGCTTCATGCACTGGATCTGGTAATTGGTACTGTTCCTCTGCATATTAGGCCACGCCCCACTGATGTAGCCAATCCTCCTGGAGCTTACAGTGGGCCCTGTACTAAGAGCCCTCTCAACTCTTGGAGTGCAGAAAAGGGCAACTAGAATGATTAAAGGTTTGGAATACTTTCCCTATGAAGAAAGCTTAAAACGCTTGGGGCTCTTTAGCTTGGAGAAACGTCGACTGCGGGGTGACATGGTCGAGGTTTACAAGATTATGCATGGGATGGAGAAAGTAGAGAAATAAGTCCTTTTCTCCCTTTCTCACAATACAAGAACTCGTGGGCATTCAATGAAATTGCTGAGCAGTCAGGTTAAAAAAGAAAAAAGGAAGTCCTTCTTCACCCAAAGGGTGATTAATGTGTGGAATTCACTGCCACAGGAGGTGGCGGTGGCTACAAGCATAGCCAGCTTTAAAAGGGGATTGGATAAAAATATGGAGCGGAGCTCCATCAGTGGCTATTAGCCACAGTATATATATGTGTGTGTATATATATATATATATATATATATATATATATATTATATATATATATATATATATATATATATATATATATATATAGGCACACATATATTGACCACTCTGTGACACAGAGTGTTGGACTGGATGGGCCACTGGCCTGATCCAACATGGCTTCTCTTATGTGACACAGAATGTTGGACTGGATGGGCCACTGGCTTGATCCAACACGGCTTCTCTTATGTTCTTATGTGACACAGAGTGTTGGACTGGATGGGCCACTGGTCTGATCCAACATGGCTTCTCTTATGTTCTTAGGATTGGCTACATTAGGGGAGTGTGGCCTGATTTGCAGAGGAGCTCCTGCTAGAAAAAGAGCCATGGTTATGTCCATGCCTTAACACTTAGAGACTCTGTGAGCTTCAATGCTGTGGACAATGAAACACCAGGATTGAGACATCTGCAGCCTGGTTGGTCGGGCTGCCCTGGACCACCTATAGGGGGCTATTGGGTTGGTCTGAATGGACCTATGAGTTGGTAGCAGGGTGGAGTCTCACTGTATATAACCAGGCCTAAGTCTGGGGGGGGGGGGGGGTTCATGCTTGTTTTCTTGTACATAGTTATGCTGAATCACCAAGTAAAAGATGCTGACCACAATCTGGGAGTCCTCGTTCTTCTCCACTGAACCCAGTATTTAACAGGTACTGAATTCCACATCCTGGAATTTCACACCCTGTTCTGAAATGGATTGTATTGAAATTGGTTTAAAATCATGGCAATAATGAAATGCCAGAAAAGGTAAAAAACTGAAAAAGGAAAGATCCCGCCATATCAAAGTTGCACAGCACCACAAAATGTTTCAAATTGTATTTTATTGGTTTTAAATTGTATTATAGAACTGACTGTTAGCCGCCCTGAGTCTGCTTGCGGAGAGGGCGGAATGGAAATTTAAAGAAAGAAAGAAAGAAAGAAAGAAAGAAAGAAAGAAAGAAAGAAAGAAAGAAAGAAAGAAAGAAAGAAAGAAAGAAAGAGAGAGAGAGAGAAAGAAAGAAAGAAAGAAAGAAAGAAAGAAAGAAAGAAAGAAAGAAAGAAAGAAAGAAAGAAAGAAAGAAAGAAAGAAAGAAAGAAAGAAAGAAAGAAAGAAAGAAAGAAAGAAAGAAAGAAAGAACTAAGTCTGGTTTTGTAAGGACAGGTATTTGGGTTGACAGTCTAAGGTAAGGTAAGGGTAGTCCCCTGTGCAAGAACCAGTCGTTTCCAACTCTGGGGTGACGTCGTATCACATTATTTTCACGGCAGACTTTTAAATGGGGTGGTTTGCCATTGCCTTCCCCAGTCAACTACACTTTGCTGCCAGCAAGCTGGGTGCTCATTTTTGTTGTTGTTGTTCTAGTGTATGAGATCCACATACGTGAACTGCGTTTGTCAAATTGTTTTCCACTCGCCCACTTTAAAGAGCTTTTTCCCCTGGAGCTCTTCACAATCCACCTTAGGTTTTGCCATCCTGGAAGAAGAAGAGCTATAAGATTCTATAAGGATCAGGTCCCTACAGTGAAGTATCTTTGGATTCCCACTCAAAATCTCTCAATTGGGCTCCAATTATTTTGTTTTCTTCACGTTCTATGCAAACAGTAGAGAAGACTCAAAGGATTTTTCAGTTTTATTTTTAGCCGTTAAAAGCGAATAGTGATGCCACTCAAGCTGAAGAGCTCTAGTCTAAAACCAGCTTGGATCTTACATGATTGTCGGACTCATCTGAGTCTCAAATGCAATATGTTTCAAGGCAGAAATGCAAATAAATAAATAAAATAACGAAACACTGGAAAATAATTTTCAGATTTTTGCTTCTGAAACTTGACTTTGAGTGATGCTTTTAACAAGCATGGGGTTCATCCTTGCACATTTAAGCATTTTAAAGGTCCACTTCAATTGGGGGGGGGGATTAGAGAATAATTAACTCCGCTCAGGGCTTTTTTTGGTAGTCGGAACATATTATGCCGCACCCCCTGATGTAGCCAATCCTCCTTGAGAGCCAGTTTGGTGTAATGGTGAAGTGTGCGGACTCTTATCTGAGAGAACTGGGTTTGATTCCGCACTCCTCCACTTGCACCTGCTGGAATGGCCTTGGGTCAGCCATAGCTCTGGCAGAGGTTGTCCTTGAAAGGGCAGCTGCTGTGAGAGTCCTCTCAGCCCCACCCACCTCACAGGATTTCTGTTGTGGGGGAGGGAAGAAGAAGAAGATATTGGATTTATATCCCACCCTCCACTCCGAAGAGTCTCAGAGCAGCTCACAATCTCCTTTACCTTCCTCCCCAACAACAGACACCCTGTGAGGTGGGTGGGGCTGGAGAGGGCTCTCACAACAGCTGCCCTTTCAAGGACAAGGGAGATAAAGGAGATTGTGAGCTACTCTGAGACTCTTGAGTGGAGGGTGGAATATAAATCCAATGTTGTTGTCGTCTTCTTCTCCTCCCGGAGCTTGCATGGCTCTTAGTACAGGGCCTATTGTAAGTTCCAGGAGGATTGGCTGCATCGGGGGTTTGTGGCCTAATATGTAAAGGAGCTCCTGCTACCATAAAAGGCCCTGACTTCGCTCACTGAGAATCAATAAAACATCTGGGTGCTTGAGTATTACTGGTTAGTAGCTCTTCAGTCTTACGAATGATTTAGAGAAGCAAATGGTTAATTCAATATTTCCACGCTGCAATACATAAGAACGTAAGAGATGCCATGTTGGATCAGACCAGTGGCCCATTCTGCCTAACACTCTTGTTACACAGCGGCCAAAGTGCTGGTCATCACCTTTAAAGCCCTATATGGTCGAGGGCCTGCCTAACTTAGGGACCGTCTCTCCCCATATGAACCCCAGAGAGTACTGAGATCAGGGGGAAGAACTGGCTGACAATCCCTGGGCCAAAGGAGGCCAAATTGAAGAGCACACAAGAACGGGCCTTATCAATCGTAGCTCCACACTGGTGGAATCAACTTCCAGATGAAATGCGGGCCCTGCGGAGTCTTGATCAATTCCGTAGGGCCTGCAAGACTACTCTTCTTGAAATGGCCTTTGCCTAAATATAGACCTAAGACAGATCTGCTGTAGACATATCCAGCCAATAAACTTACTGAAGAAAACATCTGAGATGTAGCACCACGACTGTTAATTTTAATTGTATATGATGGTTTTAAATATGATGTTTTATTTAATGAATCTAATGAATGATTTATCTGTATTGTTTTAGCTTTTTAAATTAATTTATATTTGTATTTATATTGCTGATTGATTTTATCTGTCATTGTTATATCATGATGCTGCCCTGTAAGCCGCCCTGAGCCTGCCTCGGCGGGGAGGGCGGGGTATAAATAAAACTTATTATTATTATTATAATTGCACTGATGTTTTACTGTAAATTGAAATTTATATGTTGTGAGCTGCCCTGAGCCTGCTTCGGCGGGGAGGCCGGGATATAAATAAAATGTATTATTATTATTATTATTATTATTATTATTAAAATCCAGTTTCTCCCCATAATTCAAAATGCTGAAAGTAATTCAAATAGGCATAAAGATTTGAATTTGGCAAGCATATTCACACTCTATAAATAAAACAATCTGACCATCCATCCATCTGTAGAATTCATAACCGTTTTTGCACACAGCTCACCTCGGAGTGACGTCCCTCTTCACTGCGCAGCGTCTGCTCAGATTTCCCACCATCTGCTCCGCAGAAGCAGGAAGTGCTGGGCCTTTTGCGTCGCAAATGTAAATTGCTAAAACCCAGTTTACGTTAGTGACGCAAAAGCCGCGGCTCTTCCTGCTTCTGCGGAGCAGGTGGTGGGAAATCCGAGCAGACGCTGCGCAGTGAAGAGGGACTTCACTCTGAGGTAAGCTGTGTGGGAAAACTCATCAGAAAACGACGCTATTAGTCTCCAAAGTAGCTGCTGGCTGCAGGACAAAGGTGGGAGAAGCACTGAATATCAGGGCTCAAGCAACTCCCAGACTCCCCTATGGATGTGACGGCCATCCCCCCATGTCCCTGGCCCCAGTCTCCCGGGAGGCCAACCCAAGTAATTTCCTGGTGATCCTAGTAATTGTTTTCACCTGTAACCGGAAAAGTTGAGCAATAACTTTTAAAGCGGACTACACCAGCCTTTTCAAATGAAGGGATCCATTTGTACCTGTGAGCATATACAGGACTTGTTTTTGTAGCAGGAACTCCTTTGCATCTTAGGCCACGCCCCCCTGATGTAGCCAATCTTCCTGGAGCTTACAGGAGGCCCTGTACTAAAAGCCCTATAAGCTCCAGGAGGATTGACAGTGTGGGGCAGTGGTTAGATGGTTTGACTGGCACTCTGAGAGTTCACTGCTGACCCCTCTCTCTCTCCAGCCACACACTTCTTAGCTCCGCCCAGGGGTGGAATTCTAGCAGGAGTTCCTTTGCATATTAGGCCACACTCCTGATGTAGCCAATCCTCCAAGAGCTTGGAATTCTAGCAGGGGCTCCTTTGCATATTAGGCCACACTCCTGATGTAGCCAATCCTCCAAGAGCTTGGAATTCTAGCAGGGGCTCCTTTGCATATTAGGCCACACACCCCTGATGTAGCCAATCCTCCAAGAGCTTGGAATTCTAGCAGGGGCTCCTTTGCATATTAGGCCACACACCCCTGATGTAGCCAATCCTCCAAGAGCTTGGAATTCTAGCAGGAGTTCCTTTGCATATTAGGCCACACACCCCTGATGTAGCCAGTCTTCCTGGAGCTTACAGGAGGCCCTGAACTAAGAGCCCTGTAAGCTCTGGGAGGATTGGCTACATCAGGGGTGTGTGGCCTAATATGCACAGGAGCTCCTGCTACCAAAAGAAGCCCTGGAGTTGAGGAGAGTAAGGCTCGAGTGCGTCTAAGCTGTGAAAGTCTCTTTAGGTGGGCTGCTTTCGCTCAGATTAGCATATCTCAAGATTTCGCTATGAGCGCCATGGTGAAAAAGAAGAGAATTTCAACACGCTTGGACATTGGAACTTTATTTTTCATAAACGTTTAATGAAAACAGGGAGTGTTTGGAAGCGGCAGCGAGTGCAGAAGGCTGCATTTAGACTGCTGGTCAGGCCAGCAATCAGGAGCACGTGACCCCAAAACTACAGCTATTACTAGGGTTGCCAGGTCTGTGTTGGAAGATACCTGGAGATGTTGGAGATGGAGCCAGGAGAGGACTGGGTTTAGAGAGGGGAGGGGCCTCAGCAGAGTAGAATGCCAAAGAGCCCTCCCTTCAAAGCCACCGTTTTCTTTGCCAGCTGGAGATCAGTTGCTAATTTATGGAATTTCCATGTCTGTGAGCCGCCCTGAGCCCGCCCCTGGTGGGGGAGGGCGGGATATAAAAATAAATTTATTATTATTATTATTATTATTATTATTATTATTATTATTATTATTATTAAAGCGAGAGGTTTCCTGTCCCCACCTGGAGGCTGGCAACCCTAGCTATTACACTGGCTATATTGATCCACCCTTGAGCCCAGTTCAAGGTATTGGTTTTGGCCTTTGAAGGACTATATGGCTTGGTTTCTGGGGTATCTGAGGGACTCGGTTCTCCCATATGTTCCTGCCTGGGAACTGAGATCACAGGAAGAGGCCTTGCCGTCTGTCTCATATATATCAAACAAGCTTGTCTGGTTGGTACATGCAAAAGGGCCTTTTCATGATTCTGGAACAACCTCCCCAGGGAGATGCACCTGGCTCCCTCGCTTTTGATCTGTAGGAGCAGTGGCGTAGGAAGGGGGGGGCGGGAGGGGCGGATCGCCCCAGGTCTGGGGGCTCTGGGGGGCCCCTTGGCAATGCCAAGGGGCCCCTCAGAAGCCGGCTGCCTGGCGTCCCCGCCGCCGCCACAGAAGGAAGTTCTGAGGAAGAGGTGAGCGTGCGTGCGCGCGTGTGTCAAGCGGCACGCGCACTCCAGCCTCAACTTCAACCGAGATGCAGCAAAGCAAAGCAAAACTAAAGAAAAAAAAGACAAGCCCTCCTTCTCGCCCTTCTTAGTCAGTTTCCTGGAGTTGCAACTTAGGCGCTCACAAGAGTCCCCGTTGCGAAGCGAGGCAGATGGCCAGGGCTGCAGGAGGAGGAGCGAGCGGGTCATCAGCATAATGGGAGCCCCTGGGCCAATCACAGGCAGCGGAGGAAAGGCGCCTTCCAGCCCTCGTTAGCAGAAAGCAGCCCTCGTTAGCAGAAAGCAGGACTCCTCGGAAGGCGCAGCTGCCGCCACGGCAGGACTTTCCACGCTATTTGCATCAGCCTTGAGCAAGGGGCCAGGCAGAGTCGCTCGGAACGGTGGGATGCCGGCCTGGCTCTGCAAAGCACGTGGGTTGCATATCATTAGAGAGCTCCAGCCCCGATCTGGCTTCATGATTACTGAGAAGTCCCATGGGGTGGCCAGACTTGCTTCACGTAAGAGCAGCACAGAATGAACATCAGATGTTTGAGAGCAGGGAGGAGAGAGGGATTGAAAGAAAGCAACTTTAACTTTAAATGCATTATTCAAGCTGCTGGCTGGTTTGGAGAAGTGATTTCAAGAGAGAAATGATTTCTCCAAGCCAGCCAATGGGGTGGTAGGGGCTTTGGAAGCCACACAATATGTTTGGTGTAGTGGTTAAGTGTGCGGATTCTTATCTGGGAGAACCGGGTTGGAGTCCCCATTCCTCCTCTTGCAGCTGCTGGAATGGCCTTGGGTCAGCCATAGCTCTCGTAGGAGTTGTCCTTGAAAGGGCAGCTGCTGTGAGAGCTCTCTTAGCCCCAGGTACCCCACAAGGTGTCTTGTGGTGGTGGTGGTGGGGGGCAGTAAAGGAGATAGTGAGCCGCTCTGAGATTCAGAATATAGGGTGGGAATATAAATCCAATATCATCCAATATCACCAATATCATGTGTAAAAGAGCCGCACATGGCTCCTGAGCCACAGTTTGGCCACCCCTGTGCTAGAGTGTTGAACTAGGATCTTGGCGATCAGGGTTTGAATCCCACTCTTTGTGCTTCCTCCAAAGCAAATCCCATGGATGTCTCTGAAACTTATTCCTAAGTAAGATGTACAGACTTTTGAGCAAAAGAGCTTGGAAGGAAAAAAATAGGGTCCAAGACATGGGATGTCCTCATTTAAATTTTCTGCCATGGGAACCCACATATTTTGTGCCCTTTTGCGACTGTTTGAAAAAAAAAAAGAAACCTGGCTGCTATATTTCTCCTGTCAGGTTACTGTTGAAAATGTAGATGCAGTTCCCAGTGAAAAAATGCTGCCAAACTGAGTTACATTGCTCTTGCGTTCTTTATGAGAGAGTGAGCATTGAAGTCCGTTGAAACGCTGCTAAAGCTGCAGTACTGCAAAGCTCTCTGCTCATGACCTGAGTTCGATCCTGGCGGAAGCTGGGTTCAGGTAGCCACAAAATAAGAGTGGCTGCACAGCAACAGACCAAAACAAAAACAATTGTGCCAAAAACAATTACAAACAGTCTCTATTTCATTAGAAAAGACGCCGCTCGGCGTCTTAAGGCAGGGAAGCCCCTCCCCTCCCCTCAGCCACACACATAGGGGGGCCCACATAAATCTTGGGCCCCAGGCCCCCAAAGCCCTAGCTACGCCCCTGTGTAGGAGGCAGCTGAAGTTGCTTTTATTTGGGATTTGCATTGGATTAAAGAGGTCCTAAATTGTGATTCTAAATTCTGGTTATATGTAGTTTTGTGTATTCACAGGCCTCAGATTCAGCAGGAGCTCACAGGAGCACAGCTCCTGAACCTTTCTGTGGGTTCCTCCTCATCCTCCCCACCTACCTTGTCCATTGAATAGTAGGTGCAGCTGCATAACAATCCCTGGATTAGGAGGGCGGATGGGCAGCCAGCCACCAGCGGCTTTGCCATGCCCCCAGCAGCTCTAATTAACTCCTGGAGAAGCCCACACCACCCTTTCTCCACTTCTTATGTGATTTTGGGTGGCAGGTGGCTTGCTGGCCTTTTGAACGGGGGTGCGGCGTGGGTTTGCCCAAGAGAGCCCCAGGTGAGCAAGGCCTTCTTGGGCTGGCTGGATCTCTAGCCAGCCCAACCAGGCCTCACTCACCCAGGGCTCTCCTTTCTTGTGTCAGGTTGCTTTTGGCTGGGGGGGGGGATATGTTAATGAGTTATGCTAATGAGCTCCACCACCTATTTTTCTACAAAATGACCCCTGTGTACTCAAATGCGTACTTTATTTACATTGCAATCCGCGTTGAGCTCCGTAAGGAAGACAGGAAGCGAATCAAGGTTTTATATAAAGAAAGGCGTGGCTTGTGCAGCACTGGGTGAGTTTGGCCCATCTAGTGTGGCGTTTGTGAAATGCGTAAAAAGTAGCCGATTGCCTGTCCTAGGGTAGGTTTGGCTTGGCTCAGCCTGGAAATTTATTTGCTGTGATGCTCAGCACTTTCTACATTGGCACATGACTTGCCCATTCTCTTTGCTCTCCCTTTGCAATCACAGAACAGGTGGCATGTTGTGTATGTGGACTTCTTGTTGTGGTAGTTCCTGCCGGGCTCCTTGGAGCCATAGGATTGAGCTTGGGGACTGGGACCAATGGGAAGCAGGATGCAAATTCCTGCTTCCCTGGACCAATCACCAGGCCCTGCTGGTTCCGCTGTCCCAATGGCATTCTAGTGCAGGAACTTTTGAGTGTATATAGTTGGCCCCGTTGGCCCTGCACAGTACTCTCTAGTTTAGCTGTTGCAATGCTGTTATCACCAACGCAGTTCCGGCTGGCTAGGTGTCAGGGGGTGTGGCCTACTATGCAAATGAGCTATTGCCAGGCTTTTTCTACTAAAAAGCCCTATGCGAAACAATGGCGATGTCAGAGGGTGTGGCCTAATATACAAATGAGCTCCTGCTGGGCTTTTTGGTTATCACAACAACAAAAAAGCTTTGATCGCTGCAACTTCGCCTCTACCATGCATCGAACTCACTATTTAACATGGCATCTGATACAGATGGCCTATGTTGCAGACAGCAACTTTTAAAGCCAATCCCAAGACCATGAAGCTCAGTATTAATGAGGCCTCAGCTGTGATTAAATGCCACCTCTCCGGAGAACGGCTTAAGGCTGCTTACAATAAAAGCGCCGACACAGTAACAAAACTGCACAGTAAAAGGAACACACAAATTCAAAAATCCCAAAGTAAAACCGTGCAAAGCTGAAAGATAGCAAGGAGGAGGAAATTCTAGAAATGGAGTGCCACCACTGAGAAAACTCTGTCCTTTGAGCAGCCAGGTGATCAGAGATTCACATGAGGCAATCGAGACACTACAGAATGGGGCAGCTATTCAGATACACTAACCTCAACTTGTTTAGGAAAAATCTGCTTCTAAAACAGATCAAAAAGGATTACATGTGGTTTTCAAGACTCATCTTCTACACAGGCTCCCATTTGGCACTTGAAACGTCATACACGAATCACCTTTAGTCTTCTGTTATTGATTCAGGTTAAGAAATAATAACCATCTAAGTATAAGCTGGAAATTCATTTTGCAAATAAGGATTTTAGTTAACATAGGTTTTACATTCACATTACAACCTCTTGTAACTCCTTTAGAAGAGAGGAATGGAAATAGATTCAGAGGAGATAGCCATGTTAGTTTGTTGCTGCAAAACAGTAAAGAATCCAGTAGCACCTTTGAGACTAACAAATTTCATTGTAGCGTAGGCTTTCGAGAGAAACAGATCTCTTCGTCAGATGCAGGAAGGGTATATAGCAACTGGCTGAAGATATTATAGTTGGTTATATTGGCCAGTTGCTATATACCCTTCCTGCATCTGACAAAGAGAACTGTGTTTCTCAAAATCTTATGCTACAATAACGCTCGTTGGTCTTAAAGGTGATACTGAACTCTTTGCTAGGAATGGAAATGGAGCAGCCAAAATTAACAGAAATGTTCACAAAGGCGCACCCACACAATTGATAAGATGTACTTCTTAGACAAAGGAGCTGTAGCAGGGGTGTCGAACTCACTTGTTATGCAAGCCAGATCTGACATAAATGAGACCCTGTTGGGCTGGGCAATGCTGGACTGGGCCATGTGTGTACCTATTTAAGAGTACGTAGCAGAGATATAAACTTTATAAAGGACACAGACAAACCCAAATATAGATAGATGATAGATAGATGATAGATAGATAGATAGATAGATAGATAGATAGATAGATAGATAGATAGATAGATAGATAGATAGATAGATATAGATCGATCTTACAAGAAAATGTGCTTAAAACATTAGTACTCATTGATCTTAAAGGTGCTTTCTTTGTATTTCTCCTGTGGGATCCAGGGAAATGGGCAAAGGAAGCTCTGGCTCTTTCCCTTCCTCTCTGGCAGAGCAGGAAGGGGAGGAGCCTCAGCCTAAAGAAGGAAGAGAGGCTCGGCTCAGTAGCTCTGCTGTGTGATTGAGAGAGCCTGGCAAAGCAAGCTCTGCCTCCCCTGCTTCTTCCCCAAGGGAGGCGCCTCAGCCAGCAGAAAAGATAGAGGCTTTGTTCTGTCACTGCTGTGCGACTGAGCAATCTTGGCAAAGCAAGCTGAGATGCAGAAGGGAGCAAGAGAGAGGGAGAAGAAAGCAGACAGCCAGTTGCTCCAGAACCTGATGGGAGCCCTTTGAGGGCCTGATTCAGCCCCCAGGTCTCATATTTAACACCCTTGAGCTATAGTCTCCTGTCCTTCAGACTAAAGATGGCCTCTTTCATCTCTTGGTTTCTGAGCGTATATATCAATGGATTGAGGAACGGGGTCAGTGTGGTGTAGAAGACACCTATGACCCCGCTGAGAAGATCCTGAGCCCCCGGGCGCAGATAGTTGAAAGCAAGAGGCACGTAGCAGATCATCACCACAATGAGATGGGCTGCGCAGGTGGAGAAAGCCCGACGGCGCCCGTCAGCCGAGTGGATCTTCAAAATAGCGGAGATGACATAAGCGTAAGTCATCAAAATCAGAAGAATGCACATGATGGCCACCAAACCGATATCAATGAAGGTGAACATCTCGTTGAATGTCGTGTCTGCACAGGACAGCTTCAGCAAGGCAGGGATGTCACAGAAGATGTAGCCGATCTCGTTGCCCAGGCCATAAGGCAGCCAGAAGGTGACAGTGGTTTCAATGATAGAGTGGAGGCAGCCTCCGAGCCATGACCCGAGTGAAAGGCACAGGCATGCTCTGGGGCTCATGATGGTGCTGTAATGGAGAGGCCTGCAGATGGCCAGGAAGCGGTCGTAGGCCATCACAGTGTACAGGAAGAATTCGGAGCAGCCCAGGAAGTGGTAGGAGAAGAGCTGGACCATGCAACCTCTCAACGAGATAATCTGGCCACCTTCCACAAACCCAGCTATCATCTTGGGGACAATCACAGAGGACATGGAGATGTCCAGGACGGCTAAGTTGCAGAGCAACCAGTACATTGGCTTCTGCAGCTGCTGTTTGGATGCTACAGCAAGAACAACAAGGGTGTTTCCAATGATAGTCAGCAAATAGATGAGCAGGAAGAAGAGGAAGACAGGGGCATGTAGCTTTTTAGGGTATGGAATGCCCAAGAGGACAAACTCCGCCAAAGAAGTTTGGTTTTCACATGCCATCCATGGGATATTGCCTTCTGCAAAAGAAAATTGATAGAGGTTTTTAAGGTTCAGGGGGGCAGGATAGTGAGGAATATAAGAATCATCTCTAGGTACAGAGACAGAGATTCTATGGATATAATATGTATGCACAAAACGTAAATAATTTTCTTCCTGCCCATTCATTGAGATCCTCACCTGAGGCCCCTCTGATCCTTCCTGTCTTCATCCAGATTTTAAAACCTGGTCCGATTTCCCACTCACCTTACGCCACTCTCACGTTCCTCTTCTCAGTGGGGCTTCCTTCTGATTTCAACTATCTGTCCCGGGGCTGCAACTAGCGTCGGCTTTTTTGCGCAGCAAACAGAAACCTCTAAAAACCAGTTTCTGTTTGCTGCACAAAAAAGCCAATGCTAGTTGCAGCCCTGGGGCAGATAGTGTGAAATCGGAAGGAAGCCCTGCTGAGAAGAGGAACATGAGAGCGGAGTAAGGCAAGTGGGAAATCAGTCCTGCTTTCCTTGCATGGTTCCAGATGAAAGGCTCTATTGGCACAAGTGTGAAAACCTATTAAATTTGTCAGGCTTTTAGGTGACTCCCCCCCGCCCCCCGCACAACAGACAGTGTTGGGTTGGATCCGAGTACATAGTTGTGGATAGATCTGGTTTAAAATTAAATAAGTGACAATTGGACTACCAACATACTATACACAGCTTGATCAAAGATGGAATATGACTTTATATGAGAAAAGCTGGATTTCTGGATTTTCAGCCTGGCACTCTGAATCTATTCTCTGATTTCTACTATCATACTGATTATAACAGCAGGGAAGAGATGAACAATTCAAAAGATTTTATGACTACTATACTCTCCATAAGGCAGGGAGTTTTTTTTTAGCAGAATTGGCAAAGGAACAGATGGGAAAATTCCTGGAGAATTGTAAAGAAATGGAAAATATGGAAAATATACAAGAACGGAGGTATCAAGGAGCACAAAATCTGCCTGAGAAGTGGGCAAAAATGAAACAACAATTGCCTGAGATTGCTTTGCGTGATTTTAAAATGAATGCAGTTTATGCACTTATGCAGGAGAAACAAAACCTACAGTTCACTGAGAGAAAGAAAAGGGGGAGTAACATCAATTTGGTTCCAAAGCTTTTTGTAAAAATGCTCAGCAATGAAAGGGAAAAATCAGTTGACTCAATTAAAATCTACAGCCTCAGAGCAAGTCCAACAACAAGGATTATGATCTGGAAGGATTTAGGAAGAAGAAAATATAAACTCTTACCATACAGTGGGTTGACATGAGCATAATATTATGGATCTGACATAACATCTTGGAATGGATATTCTGATTTTCGAACTAGGGGATCTTCATTTTTATTCAAACTACAAGAAGAGATTATAAGACTATTCTCTAACGGGCACAATATCATGGGACTTAATTTTGAATCCCCCCCTTTTTTAAGGATTCTTCAAACATAAAGCAGGATTATTTGGTTTTTTATTTTTCAAATTGAATGGGCAGCTTGTTTTGGTTTGGTGTGATTTTCTGCAGAACTCAAAGTCATAATGAAGTTTAACAAAAAAAAAGAGGGGTTTTAATGACTCTAACAACTTGTAAAACTTTTTAAAATTTAAATATACGCTAATGTAAGGCTAAAAAGTTAAACTGTTTAATTAGAATTTGGACTATTGTAGCTAGAATTACATACACACATACATATATATAAGGAAAGTGTGTACATATCTTTATAATATTTTTGCTTTTTCTTGAATGGTTGGTGAGGAGATGCTCTTTGTTCATTCCCATGCATTGAGATGTCTGCCAATGAATTAATCCACTAAGAGCTTTTTTCTTTGTTTTCCAGGGAACTAAATGAGTACAATTTGATGGAAGTGAGATGAATCTTTCCTATAGATCAAGGTTCCCCTTTCTGTTTAGTGTGAAGTTGTGGGAGCAATTGGGAATGGCTAGCACCTTCTGAGATGAGGGCTGCTGTAAAAACAGCATTCCATGGGTTTGTGTGTTTTTTTCTTCTCCTCCCTTGCTTACTTTTTCTTTTTTCTTTTTTGAAAACCCATCCTTTTTGTTTAATAAAGAGAGCTAACTTTTCAAGTAGATGCCTAAAGTTAACAACATTTGTTAATAAGACATGAGTATCATCTAACTCAGAAGCCTTTCATGGTTAATGAGAAGTTTGTTTTATTTTCGTTTAGCCTTGAGATTTCTTTGTAAATTAGATAGAGATGCAGCTGCTGTTGCTATATATTGAAACCACTTGGTTAATAAGCTAGTACTGAGGACCAGAATTTGAACCTTTCTTTCTCTTCTTTTTTCCCCGTCCTTCTATTGTTTTATGTAGATTAAAGATACATAGATTTGGTTTTGTATGATCACAGATACGATAGATAAGAATCTGGAATCTGCCACTAAATAGTTGGTAAAACAGGAGGATTTTACAGTAATATCAAAAGATCATAAAATATTTGTAGACTTTAAAGGTAATATCTATGTATTAATTTTGAGTACTTGCAGGTATAATGAATTATACTTTTTCTTTTGTTTTTCTTGATGTAGTAATAACTGTAATCTATTTCTTTATTATCTGTATCCTATCCCTGATCCTTCCCCCAATTCCCTAATTTTGCCTATAAAATTTAATAAAACTTGTTATTAGAAGGACAGAGGTGCCATTCAATCACAGCGGAGTGTCTTGTCACTTGGCAGAGGAGAGAGGCTAATTTTTCAGTCCCTCTAGAGACTCGCACTTTGCCTCCTGCCCTGTTCTTGTGGGTACCTTGGCTCCCAAGAGCAGATTTAGGGGGACCTCAGTGGGCAGCAGTAGGACCGTGGAGGCCAGTGAGTCCTGCTGCCTCAGTTTTAGTCTGCTATCATTGGTTTGTATCCAGTCATAAGAACATAAGAGAAGCCATGTTGGAGCAGGCCAATGGCCCATCCAGTCCAACACTCTGTGTCACATAAGAACCTAAGAGAAGCCATGTTGAATCAGGACAATGGCCCATCTAGTCCAACACTCTGTGTCACATAAGAACCTAAGAGAAGCCATGTTGGATCAGGACAATGGCCCATCCAGTCCAACACTCTGTGTCACATAAGAACATAAGAGAAGCCCTGTTGGATCAGGCCAATGGCCCATCCAGTCCAACATTCTGTGTCACACAGTGGCCAACCCCCCCCCCCCCCCCCAGGTGCCTTCAGGAGGTTCAAGACCTTCAGTATGTTTAATATGTACCCAACTGAGCCACCATTTATAATTTTTTTGCAATCTATCTAAATGTATTGTTTATATTGGTCTGGTTTTAAATGTACATTTTAAATTGTTTTTATTATGTTGTTATCCGCCCTGAGCCCTTCTCTGGGAAAGGGCAAAATAGAAATAACCTAAATTAAAAAAAAAAAATAGTACAGGGTCTACTGTAAACTCCAGGAGGATCAGCTACATCAGGGGTGCGTGGCCTAATAGGCGAAGGAGTTCTTGCTACAAAAAAAAGTCCTGCTAGTATTCATTAGGGCTAACTCTGCTTAACTTCTGAGTTTTCATGCGGTTAGGCCATCTTGGGCCATCCATTTCAGGGCAAATATATAAATACAGTTCATATTAAAAGGTGCTTTTTGGAAGGGCCTGATCCTAACACAGATTCCTAACGTTTTCACAATCATTTAAGGAACACCTTCTCTTCTCAAACAGCTCTCACTATAAGGCCCCACCAGGTGCTTAATGCACGAGCCAATAGTTATCCTGTACTCAATTTGGTGTAGTAGTTAAGTGCACGAGCTCTTATCTGGGAGAACCGGGATTGATTTCCCATTCCTCCACTTGCAGTTGCTGGAAAGGCCTTGGGTCAGCCGTAGCTGTTGCAGAGTTGTCTTTGAAAGGGCAGCTTTTGTCAGAGCTCTCTCAGCCCCACCCACCTTGTAGGGTGTCTGTTGTGGGGGAGGAAGGTAAAGGAGATTGTAGGCCACTCTGAGATTCAATGTGAAGGGCTGAGTATAAATCCAATGTCTTCTTCTACTCTAAACTGTCCCCCTTTCCCCAAGTGGTGGAAATATTTATCCAGTTTCCACTAAGACAGCAATCTAGGGTTGCCAAGTCCAATGCAAGAAATATCTGGGGACTTTGGGGGTGGAGCCAGGAGACTTTGGGGGTGGGGCCAGGAGACATGGGGGCAGAGCCAGAAGCAAGGGTGTGACAAGCATAATTGAACTCCAAGGAAGTTCTGGCCATCACATTTAAAGGGACAGCACACCTTTTAAAATGCCTTCCTTCCTTAGGAAATAATGAAAGATAGGGGCACCTTCTTTTGGGGCTCATAGAATTGGACCCCCCGGTCCAATCCTTTTGAAACTTGGGAGGTATTTGGGGGAGAGGCACTAAATGCTATACTGAAAATTTGGCACCTCCACCTCAAAAAACAGCCCCCCCCAGAGCCCCCAATACCCGCAGATCAATTCCCCATCATTCCCTATGGGAATCGTTCATGGAGGTGCATAATGGCTGTGGGGGTGGGGCTTCCCCCGCCGGCCAGCTGGCTGGGGGAGGGGGGAAGCCTGTAAAACCGGGGGATCCCCCGCTGGGACCTGGGGATTGGGAAGCCTACAGCAATCAGAGGGCGACTCTCACTATGTTGTTTTAAAAAAACTGGTTTGCTAAAATACTACACTTTTCTACCCATCAGACACAACTTGTGATTTCTTTGCATAGGTTTTTTTTCTTTCAAGTTACATGTCAGTTGGGTTGCCTGCAGGGGTCATTTTGTAGAAAAATAGGTGGCAGCCTCATTAGCACAACTCATTAGCATATGCTGCCCCCCAGCCAAAAGCAACCCAATACAAGAAAGGAGAGCCCTGGGCGAGCGAGGCCTGCTTGGGCTGGCTAGAGATCCAGCCAGCCCAAGCAGGTCTTGTTTGCCTGCGGCTCTCCTGGGCCACCCCCCCAGTCAAAAGGCCAGCAAGCTACCCGCCACGCAAAATCACATAAGAGGTGGAGAAAGGGCAGTGTGGGCTTCTCTAGGGTTTAATGAGGGCTGATGGGGGTGTGGCAAAGCCCTCGTGGTTGCCTGGCTGCCCGCTCTCCTAATCTAGGGATTGTTATGCAGCTGCACCTACTATTTAATGGACAAGGTAGGTGGGGAGGAAGAGGAGAACCCTCAGAAAGGTTCAGGAGCTGTGCTCCTGTGAGCTTCTGCTGAATCTGAGGCCTGGTTGCCTATTCTATTAGTGATGGGGTGGTCATGATGGCATAGATTAATATTTGGGGGGGGGGGCGGGGAAGCCACTCAGATTCACTCACAGGCAAACGACCTCACTGGCAGGCAGGTGTAGCTTTGTCAGGATGCATGAAATTAAGTAAGAGATTGAAGGATGAGCTTCGGCAAGATGTCTCTGTAAGAGGTGTAGCCTGTTCGGGCACACTCTGTAGAACATTCGCTTCAAGTCTTGCAGTCTTCTTCTGGCAGGTTCTCCATCTTGGAATCTAAAATCATCTCCAGCACTCTCTCCAGATCATCCTCTAAAGAGTCTCTTCACTATGCTTGAAGACTTTGCCGTTTTCCAAATATTTGAGCTCAACGATGCCATTGCTTTGGATGTGTAGAAAGCTTTGAAGAGGTGGGAAGTTAAGGACCAGTTTGCCTCTCTCCTTTTAAAGCATCTTTTGCAGAAGGAGGCGATGCACCAAAACCCTAACCAGACTGATTTGCTCATCAGGGGAGACTTTCTGCTGATATTTACCTCCAGCTACTCCCAGCAGGTTTTTAAAAAATGCTACATCATCCCATGTCCTCTGGATTCTTCTCTTCTCCCTTAGGATATCATTATTCTTCTTCAGGATCATGGCACTTAGTTACTCCATGGAGAATCCAAAAGGATGGCTTTATTCTTGAATGAAAACCAGATGGGAAGAAATGAAAGGATGACAGATCCCTTTAAGGAAGAAACTTTTGAAGAAGAACCTACAGATTTTGAAAGTGAAGTGAATGCTGCATAAGGAGGAACTGGGAGAAACAGTTCACCAGAAGTAGATGGGATATCAATAGAGCTATTCCAAGTCACAGAAACAATCTATCAAATGAAAAACAAGAATCTGCCGACAAATATGGAAAACAAGGCAATGGCCTATAGACTGGAAACGCAATCTATAACCCAGTTCTAAAAAAAGGGCGATGTCAAAGATTTCAATTATCAGGTGTATATGACAGCAAAGCTGGCATTTGAGTTTATTGCAAGCTCTGGTCCATGCTCAAATGTGATGTTGTATTATTGTGGATGAGGAGTTGTTTGAGATTGTGGGGTTGTCCGTGTGCAAGAAAAAGTTTGCCCCTCAGTACTTACGAAAGAGAGCTGTCATTGTCTAGTAAGGGTTGTAAGTCATTGTTGATGCTGTAATGGACTGAAGCAGTTAGCCTAAGTAAGCAGGGAACAGCTTGCTCTGATTGGCTGAGCCACAGCCATGGATACCAAATGTATCAATTTGTAAGAAGGCTTGTGTGAGGGGAAATCACAGTGGAGTTCAGCTTTTGTACTGAAGCAGTTCAGAGTAGGGAGTTAGCTCTGAAGGAGTTCAGTTGTGACAAGCAACTGGGAAGGAGCTGAGAACAGCCTGTGGGCTGAGTTCCTTGTGAGACTGAACTGATTTTAGGATTTCTGTCTGAGAAAGAGAGTTATTTGGAAGAAAGGGCAAAGCTAGGCTCTTTCTGTGAGGAAACTCTCTGAGTGAAAGCAGAGGAAAACTGAAGGCTCTGCTGAGGAGATCTGTCAGCACTTCAGGGCAGACTCCTGGTTCAATTAAGAACACACCAGTACACTGGGAGAGAGGCTAGATCATTGTGGCTGAGAAGAAATCCCAGGAGATAGACAGGGACACTAGCTGGCGGGGGAACACACAGGATTGAGGGACTTATGAGATAGCACTCAAAGGTGTGAGCCCTGAGGTATCACTCTAAGGTCTGGAGTGTGTCTGTATGCTAGTTAGAGAGTGTCTGTGTGGGGAAACTTTTGGCACAAGTCAGATAGTCCTTGGTGTGAAAGACAGAATGTGTGGCCCTTTTTTATTTTATAATCCTTCTCTGATTAGAGTGTTCTTAGTGCGAAGGAGGCACTGCCTGTCTGTTTAGAATCTGTTTGTTTTATAGATCTTAAGCCTGCCAGTAATTTTATAGAACTTCAACCTGCCAACATCTCTGGTGATTAAAGATTGTTTGTTTAGTTGAACTTATGCCTGCCAACTGATTTGTTAACAATCAAACCAATAACTATTATTTTATTTCCTCCCTTGCATTTTGTAAACCAATAAATATACTTTTTGGATTTTGAATTTGAAAAAGTCTGGTGCTTAGTCATTTTCTGACAGGATTTTAGTTTGTGTGCCTGAGGTACTGGGCGAAGGTGACTGAAAAGACCACAGTGGTCACTTTCCGCAAGTTGACCCTGACGGTCCCTCACAGATACATTTAACTCTTTTGAGCTGAGAGTTGTGTGTGACAACTAGTGGTGTTCTGTTATTATCTTTTTTTGGGCCTGTCTTGTAACAGGTATCACTCTGGCTTTGTTAATCTGTTTTCTGACTTCATCAGGTGGGTACTTTAGTTCCAAAAAGGTTTGTTGTAGATCCCCCAGGTGAGAATCTCTGTCAGTAGGATTGGAGCAAATGCAGCTGTAGCGTAGAGCCTGGCTGTATACAATGGGTTGTTTACTGTTTGGGATGGTAGCTGGAGGCATGCAAGTATGTTTGTTAGTCAGTAGGTTTCTGGTGTAAGGTGGTGTCTATGCATCCATTGTGTATTTTTACAGTAGTGTCCAGGAAATGCATTTCTTGCATAGATTGGTTCATCCTGAGAATGAAAAAAACTAGGGTTGCCGTTCTCCAGGTGGGGCCTGGAGATCTCCCACTTTTACAACTGTGGTGGTGGCACTACTATTAGCTACAATCTACTTCTGCTGCAAATACTATTGGTATTATTCTTAGTATATGTTATACTGTGTTATACAGGTGGCAGAGATGAGCTCCCCTGGAGAAAATGGCTGCTTGGAAGGGTGGAGTCTATGGCATTGTCCCATGCTGAGGCCCCTCCCCAAACCCCGCCCTCTCCTAGCTCCACCTCCAAAGTCTCCAGGTCTTTTCAGAGCTAGCCCTAGACTGTCTGGTACCCTAGGCAAGGCTAATTTATGGTGCACCCCTGGCATACTGATAACATTACCGAATCTCATGGGGGCACTGAATTGGGCACCCTAGGCAATGACTGGTGCTCTAGGCAATCACCTAGTTTGCCTAGTGGCGAGGCCAGCCCTGAGTATTTTCCAACACAGACCTGGCAACCCTAAAAAAGACCCAGCCAGTTATGCTTGAGCAACAGTAACAAGCATACTTGGTAGTGGCGGCGGCACTACCGTTAGCTACAATCTACTACTGCTGCAAATACTATTGGTATTATTTTTAATATATGTTATACAGTGGAAAGTTGAGGAGGGACAATCGCTCAGTGGTAGAGCATCTGCTTGGTTCAATCTCCGGCATTTCCAACTGAAAAGGGTCCAGGGAAATAGGTGTGAAAAACCTCAGCTTGAGACCCCGGAGAGCCGCTGCCAGTCTGAGTAGACAATACTGACTTTGATGGACCCAGGGTCTGATTCAGTAGAAGGCAGCTTTATATGTTCATATGAAAGTTCTGAATTTGGTGTTGTTCCCTTATTGCATTGTAAAGTCATTTTAACATGATCTCTTAACAAAATAGCCTTTGCTTTAGTTTCACTTTTCAGCTGTTATATTGGTTCTTGGCTGTGTCTGTTTATTAGACCCAGCAGGACCCAGACCAGGCCTTGCCTGTGTTCTAATAAAATTCTGTTCCAATACTGGGTGCTGTGGAGTTATTGTACCATATTTCCTCAAAAGGAGAAAAAGAAAAACCTCTGCATGTAAGTTGACTAAAGGTAAGACTGTAAGTCATATAATCTTTATTATATAACATTCAATATACAATAAACAACATAAGACTACGGGAGAATATAATTGTGCTCACTTTTTGCACTTCTTTTGCACCATAATTGTTCATAAGGAGTACTGGATCACACTGTTTCAAATTCAAAAACCAGAGAGACTGGCTTAAACACAAACAAACAAACTTCCCCTCCAAGAGACAAACTACTAGACAAGGTCTTGGATAAATTAACTAACTGACAGTGTAACCCTAAATGGAATTATACACCCTTGCAATCCTAAACGGAACCCTACCCTTCTAAATTGATTTATGTTTACATGGGAATACAAACACGGATTTCCTTAGTCTTTATTTCATCACATTTGCTCTTTAGTGTGAAATCTCGATTCCTTTCTTCTTTCTGTACTTCTCAAAACATCTTCAGAAAGTATTTCAGAGGCAAAACCCAGGGTCCCTTAATTCCATATTTCAAATGTTTTAAATCAATAACATAGAAGCACACAGGCCTCATTTTGGGCGGGAGTTAGGCTTCCCAAATCCCCCGCCTGGGCGGGGGACCCCCGATTTGGAGCCTCCTCCCCCCGCTCGCCAAAAATCTGGAAAGCAGGGGGGAATGGCGGCCCTTCCTACCTGCCCGAGACAAGACGAGCCGAGCGCGAGTGGGCCTCTGGCTGGGTTGGCTGCCGACCGAGGTCTTGCGCCGGAGGGGTGGGCTGGAGCTGGGCACTCCCTCTCGGAGCCCTTTTCTGTCTGGTGGCGGCCACGCAGCTTCCCTTCCCGTCTCAGCCCGGCTGGCTGGGGGCTCTTCCGCGCCCTGGTGGTGGAGCGCCGACTGTCCCCGGAGGGAGGGAGGGAAGCACGCGTGTGGGCCTCTTCTGCGGCGGCCCTTTGCTTTTGCAGGCGCTGCGCAGACAGAGAGCAGTGGGCAGGTCTTTGCCTGCAGCCGCTTGCCCGGCTGTGTTCTCCCCCCCCCGGGCCAGTGGCAGGCCCAGCCAGGTGGGCATCTGGCCAGGGCGGTGGGGCAAAGGAAGGCTGCCTTTCTACGGGCCTCTCCAGGAGCCGAGCTGCCCTCTCGCTTGGAAGCTGCCTGGGCCTCGCCAGCCCCTGCAGCCGGGCGCCTACCTGGCACCCCCCTGGCCCTTCTGGGCGCGCAGTCGGTCTGCGGGGGCAGGGGGAGAGAGGCCAGCCGCTGCTGCCTTCCCTGCCTGCGGCTGCTGCCCAAACCCCCTAAAGTTCCCTGGCCTGGCTGGGGTGGCAGGTAAAGAGCAGTGGCCCTGGGCAGGCTGCGTGATCCTTGTGACGTCACCGGCTCCATCCCTTGCAGTCAGAGCAGCTGTGCCAAGGAGAAAAAGCGGTGCTGCCGCCCGCGGAGCAAGGGGCTGCACACCAGCCTGGAGCTTGGAAATGACATTTTAAAAGGTATGCTGTCCCTTTAAATGTGATGGCCAGAACTCCCTTGGAGTTCAATTAGGCTTGTCACACCCTTGTTCCTGGCTCCGCCCCAATGTCTCCTGGCTCCACCCCCAAAGTCTCCTGGCTCCACCCCCAAAGTCCCCAGACATTTCTTGAATTGGACTTGGCAACCCTAGCGGGAGTTCACAGGAGTGGAGCTCCGAAACCTTTAAATTGTATTGTGCTCTTTCTTTCTTACCCTCTCCCCCAAAATACTTGCTTCTGGGCTCCATTGTTCCTGTGAGAATTTCACTGAACTCTAAGATTTGACAAACTTTCTAATATTTCCCCCACAAAAAAACCCGGAAAATAACCAAAACATATAAAGCAGACAGATGGCAATCTTCATCATCTCTGGCATCTCTTTTTCTATAAAATGACCCCTGGAAGTACACTTTCCCGATATTAACCTCATCCGATTTCCAGTAATAGGGCAAGGATAATGGGAGCCCTGGCTTCCTATTCCCGCAAAATTATGATCCACTCCACTGTCTGGTAGAATTTGGGCAGCATTAGAAGCAAAATTCTAAACAAAGCACCAATTAGTATTTCACAAATATAATACATAGCACACCAGCTACAAATTTCACAAATATAATAAACGCACACCAGCCACAAAACAAATTTCTGATTCTGTAGTCAAGTCTAAAATTGGCATAAACCTCCTTATTACAATATTATGATAAGAACTGATAAGTGAGGCACAGCTCCTGGCACCATCGCTAACTAGGTGCCCCTCCGTGGGTAACTGCAGATTTTTGTCCATTTCCATCACTGTTGACTGCTGTCGAAAAAAGCTCAAGATGAATTATATTTATATCCCTTGTGGCTACAGGGGATCCAATCTGTGCGTGGTCAAATCAGTCCTTACCGGGTACATGTAAAAGTCAGAGTGGCATGTTTCAGTGAAGCGGAGAGAAAGACCATCTGCTGAAGAAGGTTTTTGTTTGTTTGTTTGGAAAGGACAATAATATGCATGAATCTGAATATTTTACCAAACATAGTCTGTATCCTAGTCTGTATTGAGAGCCAGTTTGGTGTAGTGGTTAAGTGTGCGGACTCTTATCTGTGAGAACTGGGTTTGATTCCCCACTCCTCCATTTGCAGCTGCTGGAATGGCCTTCAGTCAACTATAGCTTTCAGAGAGGTTGTCCTTGAAAGGGAAGCTGCTCTAAGAGCTCTCTCAGCCCCACGCACCTCACAGAGTGTCTGTTGTGGGGGAAGAAGATAAAGGAGATTGTAAGCTGCTCTGAGACTCTGATTCAGAGAGAAGGGCAGGGTATAAATCTGCAGTCTTCTTCTTTTTCCTCAGTTCCAGCACTTATTCATAAGGGATCTCTGAGGGTCATTTTCTATTCCTTTGTTCTCTGTCTTGTACAGAAAAGTCAATATCCCTCAGAATTCCCTTATCAAAATTCTCTGGTGCGAGAAATGACTTGGTGACAACAACGCACAAGTGTGAACGGTGCTGCGGGTACAGCAAGAACCTCTTCTCAAAACCATGGAATGCATGCCACATTCTTCTGAAGTAGTCGACAATTTTCAAAAGCAGCATGCCTCTGGGCAAAAATAACTCAGTTCACAAAGGAGACTGTTTTATCCAAGGAAATAGACATTCTGAGGAATTGTTACCCCTGGTTCTGATTAATAGTCTACAATTTCGTCTTTATAATCTCTTGTATCCCATGTGAATATCCATTTCTTATTCCCAACACCCTCCACTCGTTCCATGTCCCTCGGTTCAAAAGGGGCTTTACTCATGAGATTACCTTTGATCTTGAGTTAATGGCAAATACCAGAAGGCCTCACTAAAAAGATCGTAACTGATTTCTCACCAGGCTTCTTCTGGGTGAAGAGCCCTTTTGCTCCTGGTGCTTCTTTCAGTTTTCGCACAAGCTACTGTGGAGATCCTCTTACAAGTAGTTTCTGCTTGCTGTAGGGAAGCGGTGCCCCAGCTCCTAGCTCCGCAGCAGCTTGTGCGAAAATGAAGAGAAGCACTGGGGGAAAAGGGCTCTCCACCCGGGACAAGCTCTAGTGTGAAATCCGTCTGTTTCTTTTTGTAGGGATTTTTCTGTAGCAGGAACTCCTTTGCATTTTAGACCACACTCTCCGATGTAGCCAATCCTCCAAGAGTAGGCTCTGTAAGAAGAGCCCTGTAAGCTCCAGGAGGATTGGCTACATCAGGGGTTGGAAGAATGTCCTTCCAAACTGTAACGGAGGGTTTCCCAAGGGAATGTGAATCCCACCTTGGGTGGCAAATTGACCCTTCCATTAGATCACACATTGGAAAACTGAAGTGAGGATGGCAACACAAAGCGGTTCAGACAGTTCTTTGCCTACACTGACTGTCTTGTTGTCTTAGAGTTTCTTTTTCCTTTTCCCCCCTTGTTTTCCCATTCTTTGATCCTAGTTTCACTGCTGGTGGAGTTTATCAGTTTTGTAATCCCTCCTTAATCTTAGGAGAGCCAGTTTGGTGTAGTGGTTAAGTGTGCAGACTCTTATCTGGGAGAACTGGGTTTGATTCCCCACTCCTCCACTTGCACCTGCTAGAATGGCCTTGGGTCAGCCATAGCTCTGGCAGAGGTTGTCCTTGAAAGGGCAGCTGCTGTGAGAGCCCTCTCCAGCCCCACCCACCTCACAGGGTGTCTGTTGTGGGGGAGGAAGGTAAAGGAGATTGTGAGCCGCTCTGAGACTCTTTGGAGTGGAGGGCGGGATATAAATCCAATATCTTCTTCTTCTTCATCATCTTCTTAGTGAAATGGTGGACTATAAATTATCATAGCCATCACCGCCACCACAACCACCACTATTGTCACCTTCTTCTTCTTCATCTTTGCTATCTTCATCATTGTCTTCATGATCGTCTCCCAAGCTATTTCCGAAGTCATCACCATCATCGCCATCATCATCATCATCTCCTTCTTCTCCTTCTCCTCCTCCTCTTCCTTCTTGATCATCGTCATCAACACCCCAGCTGACATTACAGATATTTCCAAAGTTCATTTTCACTAAAACAGTTCATGGCTTATCTCCTAATAATTTACTGTCGATTTCTTTTTCCATCCCTGTTAGCTACAGAGGAGGACATTATCAAATATATACTCTTCTGACCCCAAATGTTTTCGTTATCATAGAAGCACATGCCACGAGGTGCAAATCTTAGTATGTAGATATGAGAAAATTGCATTAAGCATCAATGCTGTGGTGAGTTACAGCCACACACACACCGGAAGGAAAACACAGGGTTGAATCCATATAGGCTTTTTACTCAAACTTGCCCAAATTAAAATTTTACTACACACTCCATCCCACAGTGGTTTTGTACATGCAGGTCTCATGATCCTGAGCATAGTCTTTTGGGCACTTGGAAGACACCTTTTTTCCCTCAACAGCAAAATGACAGGTTGGATCCAACTAGGACAGACAACATCTAGTTTCGTCCTATAGGCACCCAGCAAATCACTTCCTACATGGGGTTTACGCAGATACTAAGTAGCATCATCCAATGAAAAGCTGTTAAACTACTGGTATTTCCAGGGGTTGTTTTGTAGAAAAATAGGTGGTGAAGCTCATTAGCATATGCTGCCCCTCCCCCAGCTAAAAGCAACCCAATGCAAAAAAGGAGAGACCCAGGCGAGTGAGGCCTGCTTGGGCTGGCTAGAGATCCAGTCAGCCCAAGCAGGCCTTGCTCACCTGCGGCTCTCCTGGGCCACTCCTCCCCTCCCAGTCAAAAGGCCAGCAAGCCACCCACCGCCCAACATCACATAAGAAGTGGAGAAAGCGTGGTGCGGGCATCTCCCGGGGTTAATGAGGGTTGCTGGAGGCATGGCAAAGCTCTTGGTGGCTGGCTGGATACCCGCTCTCCTAATCCAGAAGTTGTTATGCAGCTGCACATGCTATTCAATGGACAAGATAGGTGGGCAGGAGGAGGGGGAACTCTCAGAAGGGATCAGGAGCTGTGCTCCTGTGAGCTCCTGCTGAATCATGCCTGGTTATTTCTCTTACTACACCTGCTGTTGCTGCTGCTTGCTGTGTCAGGTGGTACTGAAATAGTCAAAATCATCTGAGAACTTCCTCTCCCAGTTGGATGTAGAGCACATATTCGAACTGCTGTGAGCAGCACACATAAACACACATGTACCTGTCCTATACTGAATAACATTATCAGTCCATCAAATCAGTATTGTCTACCCACACTGCCAGTGGCTCTCCAGGATTTCTGGTAGACGACTTTCATATCACCTACTACCTGGTCCTCATAAATTGGAGATACCAGGGATTGAAATTGGGACCTCCTGCATGCCAAGCAAATGCTGTACCACTCTGCCGTAATGTCTCCCCAAGGGAAGCAACGAGGGTCAATAGACAGAACACATGCGTGAATGTCACAGATGACTCTTTAAACATCACTAGGTTGGCCCTTTCCACCTTTTTTCACTTGATCTTGCTCCATTTCTGTCCACACTTCAGCCTTAGTGTAGAGGTTGACAAGATTATGCATGGGATAGAGAAGTTAGGGAAAGAAGTATTTTTCTCCCTTTCCCACAATCTGAGAACTCGTGGACATTCAATTAAATTGCTGAGAAGCTGGGTTAGAACGGATAAAAGGAAGTCCTTCTTTACCCAAAGGGTGATGAACATATGGAATTCACTGCCACAGGAAGTGTTGGCTGCTGCAAGCATAGACAGCTTCAAGAGGGGATTGGATAAACATATGGAGCAGAAGTCCATCAGTGGCTATTTGCCACAGTGTATTGTTGGAACTCTCTGTCTGGGGCAGTGATGCTCTGTATTCTTGGTGCTTGGGGGGGGGCACAGTGAGAGGGCTTCTAGTGTCCTGGTCCCACTGATGGACCTCCTGATGGCACCTGTTTTTTTTGGCCACTGTGTGACACAGAGTGTTGGACTGGATGGGCCATTGGCCTGATCCAACATGGCTTCTCTTATGTTTGGCCTTGGTCCATGTTAGTCGTATAATTTCCAACCCAGCCCAAAGGTTTCACCAGTGGGAAAGCTGATTGGACCCAACCCACTGAACATGTCTTTCTCCGGTATTTTATTTTTAAAAACAGTATATGCTTGTATGTGATGTTTGCACATAGTGTGCTTGCTAAATGAAGTTTTGTGCAGTAATCATGATTTGTAGGGTTGCTGCCAGCAATTATTGTCGGCGTTTAGGGTATAGCCACGGATAAGCAGAGATGGCACCATAAAGAAAACACTTTTATTGGACTTTAGAGTAATAAATATGAAGAAATTGAAGAATAAATAAGTGATACTTCAAAGCAAGATCTTGTAATGACAGTTTATATTTTGTACCTCATTGACAACAGGTGATAACTGGTGTAATAGAATAGAATATACAGTATATTGTGTGCCTGCTACAGAGTGACAACATCCAAATATAAGTGGATATTGTGCTGTGAATGCATGACTGCAATTATTCTGAACTGGATTACACATGATAATATCATTGTAAATGATTGCTGTTATGACAAGAATAGCACAATATTTAGACACAGATTTAGATTATCGACTGTGTGGACATTGAACAAATTTGCAGCTTTCCGTATATTCCGGCACTGACTGTTAACACCAGCTACTCAGTAAATGTTGCAGGTTTGCACCGGGAATTAACTAAAAAAGCCCTCTGTTTTCTTCTTTGCTGTCCCACAAAAATTACATTTGACAAATGAATCTCCATTAACACCAAGGTTTCCGCCTGCATAATTTATGTACGCCATCTTTCATCTCCTTATTCCTCAGTGTGTATATGAGGGGATTTAAGAAGGGAGTCGCTGCAGCATAGAACATGACCACCACTCCATCAAAGGAGTCCTGAGATGGTGGACGCACATAGTTGTATACCACAGGAACATAATATATTACCACCAAGGTGATGTGGGCAGTGCAAGTGGAGAAGGCACGCCGTCTCCCTTTAGAAGTGGGAATCCTCAGGATGGCAGAGACAATATATATATAGGATGTCACAATCAAGAGGAAACAGGCCATAGCTACAAACCCAATGTCAATCAAGGTCACCATCTCGTTGAGGGATGTGTCTGCACAGGCCAACTTCAGCAAAGCAGGGATGTCACATAATACATAGTTCACCTGGTTTCTCCATCCATATGGCAAGTGGGAGGTAAGGGAGGAATGTATCGCACCGTGGATGGAACCTCCAAACCAGGAACCAACTGCAAGGCAGAAGGAAACTTGGTAGGTCATGATAGTGCCATAGTGCAGGGGTTTACAGATGGCTATGAAGCGGTCAAGGGCCATCACGGTGTACAGGAAGCATTCCGTGCAGCCCAGGAAGTGGAAGAAGAAAAGCTGGGTGACGCAGCCTGCAAAGGAGATGACCCCATTGTCCATTACCAGCCATGTGATCAGTTTGGGCAACGTCACAGAGGAAACCATCATGTCCATCATGGACAAGTGACAGAGGAACCAGTACATTGGCTTGTGCAACTGAGGTTCCTGAGCCACCACTAAGAGGATCAAGCTATTGCCCGAAAGGGACAGTATATACATGAGGAGGAAGAAGAAGACAAACAGGAATTTCAGGTCTTCAGGGTAGGGGAATCCCAAAAGTTCAAAGTTCTCAAACACTGTTGTTGCATTTTCACACTCCTTTTTGGCAGCATCGACCATTGCAGAACAAAATGTATGTAGCTAATCCATGATTACTAGAAAGAAGAAAAGGTCACTGTTAATAATTACTGTTTTGAAGCAGTTATTAGATTCTTGATAGTCTAGAAATTATATTAAGAACAAACAAGACATTTTTCACATTCATACATTTCCAAAGCAAATATACTGTAATTTTAAAAACCCTGTGTTCTATAAACTTCCCCAATTTACCCTAAAATAGCATGTTGCTCTAATCATCTTTTTTAAAATGTCAGAATATGTTTTTCTGTTCTTCCATTTTTGTCTCACAGCCATCCAATGAAATTTTTTGGTGAGGAAGAGGAAATCATTCAAGGTTACCCAGTGAACTTTATGGGTTACATCAAATTGGAATGTTGGATATTGTTCATTTTAGCACGACACTCTCAACTATTTCAGCACACTTGTTGTCCAGTATGAAATCTTGATTCCATCCTTTCACCATCTCAGAATATCACTATCCTCCAGCGGTTTTGGGGAGGCAAAACCCAAGGTTCCTTAACTTCATATTTCAAACATTTCAAATCAATAAAATATAAATATTTCCCACTGCAAAGTTACCAGATTGCCAATAACAAGAACACCCGGATTCTTGACTTCCTGCTCAAGCAACGTTATGATCCGCTCTTCCATCTGGTAGAACTTGGGTAGAATTAGAAGCAAAATTTTAAACAAAATACCAATTAGTATTTCAAAAATACGTAAGTACCTATATCCATATCAGCCTCCCAAACAATTTTTACCCTGTCTTCAGTTGCAAAATTGGCACAAACTTGCTTATTTCAAAATGAGGGTATGAACCGATAAGAAACTCACAGCTACAGGCCTGGATATAACACCAGCTGATAAATTACCCCAGCATGCACAATTGCATACTTTTGCCCAGGGCTTTTTTTGTAGCAGGAACTCTTTTGCATATTAGGCCACACACCCCTGATGTAGCCAATCCTCCAAGAGCTTACAGGGCTCTTAGTACAGGGCCTCCTGTAAGCGCCAGGAGGATTGGCTACATCAGGGGTGTGTGGCCTAATATGCAAAGGAGTTCCTGCTACAAAAAAGCCCTGCATTTTGTACATTTTCCCCTTAACATAACATAAGAGAAGCCATGTTGGATCAAGCCAATGGCCCATCACACAGTGGCCAAAAAAATTTAATAACTATACATATATATGTACACACACACACACACACACGTATATATATATACACACTGTGGCTAATAGCCACTGATGGACCTCTGCTCCATATTTTTATCTAACCCCCTCTTTAAGCTGTCTATGCTTGTAGCCGCCACCACCTCCTGTGGCAGTGAATTCCACATGTTAATCACCCTTTGGGTGAAGAAGGACTTCCTTTTATCCATTTTAACCTGACTGCTCAGCAATTTCATTGAATGCCCACAAGTTCTTGTATTGTGAGAAAGGGAGAAAAGTACTTCCTTCTCTACTTTCTCCATCCCATGCATAATCATGTAAACCTCTATCATGTCACCCCGCAGTCGACGTTTCTCCAAGCTAAAGAGCCCCAAGCGTTTTAACCTTTCTTCATAGGGAAAGTGTTCCAACCCTTTAATCATTCTAGTTGCCCTTTTCTGGACTTTTTCCAATGCTATAATATTCTTTTTGAGGTGCGGTGACCAGAATTGCACACAGTATTCCAAATGAGACCGCACCATCGATTTATACAGGGGCATTATGATACTGGCTGATTTGTTTTCAATTCCCTTCCTAATAATTCCCAGCATGGTGTTGGCCTTTTTTATTGCAATTGCACACTGTCTTGACATTTTCAGTGAGTTATCTACCACGACCCCAAGATCTCTCTCTTGGTCAGTCTCTGCCAGTTCACAAACCATCAACTTTTATTTGCAGCTGGGATTTTTGGCCCCAATGTGCATTACTTTGCACTTGGCCACACTGAACCTCATCTGCCACGTTGATGCCCACTCACCCAGCCTCAACAGATCCCTTTGGAGTGCCTCACAATCCTCTCTGGTTCTCACCACCCTGAATAATTTAGTGTCATCCGCAAACTTGGCCACTTCACTGCTCATTCCCAACTCCAAATCATTTATGAACAAGATAAAGAGCATGGGACCCAGTACTGAGCCCTGTGGCACTCCACTGCTTACCGTCCTCCACTGCGAAGACTGCCCATTTATACTCACTCTTTGCTTCCTATTAATTAGCCAGTTTTTGATCCACAAGAGGACCTGTCCTTTTACACCATGAGCGTTTTCGCACTGACCTTAATCGGGAGTGACGTCCCTCTTCACTGCGCAGCGTCTGTGCAGATTTCGCACTAATTGCGAAACTGGTTTTTGGCCAGTTTACATTTGCGACGCAAAAGCCGCGGGACTTTGCGGGTCTTCCGGGTTCTGAGGAGCAATTAGTGCGAAATCCGCGCAGACGCTGCGCGGTGAAGAGGGACGTCGCTCCCGATTAAGGTCAGTGCGAAAACGCTCCATGACTTTCGAGCTTTCTAAGGAGCCTTTGATGAGGAACCCTTCACAGTAGCTGTTGAGAGAAACTGAAGTTGTTTTATTTTTATGTCCCTTATTGGTTATGGAGTATCCAGTCTATGCCTGATCAACACATTCCTCATTTGGTACATGTAAAAGTTAGATTGCTGTGTTCCAGTGAAGCTGAAAGAAGTACCAGCAGTGGAGGATTTTTTTGGGGAGAGAGAGGGAGGACAATAATATGCATGAATCTAGATATTTTACCAAGTACCGTATGTATCCTTAATTCCTTTGCTCTCTGTCTTGTTTTCCAAACTCCCTGATCAACATTCTCTGGTGCAAGAAATGTCTTGATGACCCACACAATCATGAACTACATTGGGTGTTCCACAGGAACCTCTTCTTAAAGGCAACTGTGGGGTGCTTTATTCTTCTGAAATAGCTGGCAGATCTCAAAAGAAACAGTCCTCTGATAGAAGTAACAGTTTTTTCTAAGGAAACAACATCTCAGCTTCTGATTACTATTCTCTACATTCATCCTTATATTCTTTTGTGCCCCACCTGAATACTCATTTCCTGACCCCTTAGTTCTCCACTTATTCCCTATTTCTGCATTTATGAGGACCTTTCCTCACGAGACTTCTTTTGTTCTTGAATTAATAACAAGCTCCAGAAGGCCTCATTAAAAAGATTGTTTCTTTTTCGGCAGAACACAAGCATGTCCTCCCGAGCTGTAATGGAGGGTTTTCCAAGTGCTTGACAACTCACATAAGAACATAAGAGAAGCCATGCTGGATCAGGCTAAATGGCCCATCCAGTCTAACACTCCATGTCTCACAGTGGCCAAAGAAACCAAGTGCCATCAAGAGGTCCATCAGTAGGGCCAGGACACTAGAAGCTCTCCCACTGTGCCCCCCCAAAGCACCAAGAATACAGAGCTTCACTGCCCCGTACAGAGAGTTCCAACAATATGCTGTGGCTAATAGCCACTGATGGACCTCTGCTCCATATGTTTATCCAATCCCCTCTTTAAACTGTCTATGTTTGCAGCCACCACCACCTCCTGTGGCAGTGAATTCCATGTGTGAATCACCCTTTGGGTGAAGAAGTACTTCCTTTTATCAGTTCTAACTCGGCTGCTCAGCAATTTCAACGAATGTCCATGAGTTCTCGTATCGTGACAAAGGGAGAAAAGTACTTCTTTCTCTACCTTCTCTATCCCATGCATCCACTTTGGGTGGCACAACACTGTCCCTCCCATTGGATCACACATTGGAAAACTGAAGTGAAGATGGAGTCACATTGTGGTCAGAAAGTTTGTTTTGCCTGCATTAACTTTCTTGTTTCTTTAGACATTTTCCTTTTTTCTCATTTGTTTGCACCGTTCCAGTTCTTCAGTCCTACTCCCAATGCACTGTTCATTAAGTTCCTTTGCTACCCAATTTGAATGGTTTGGACCACTTTTCTCATCATCCTGAATTCTCAGTGAGAAAGGCAAGCTATAAATGAAGATCAGCATCATCATAATCTCTCTGACTTACAGTCTAGATGCTTCGAAAGAACATTTGCGGTGGGGCAGTAAATCAATTCATGGTTCATCTCTTAGTACTTTACCATTTCTTTTCCATCCCTGTTGGCTACGGGAGAGGCCACCCAGGATCAAAAATATACCACTCTGATTCCAAGTGTTTTAATTATCATTGAAGCACATACAACAAGGTGCAAATCTTGGAATGGAGCTATGAGAAAGTGAAACACTTTCATGGAGCATGATTAGACCAGGGTGTAAATTACAGGACAGTACATGTCGATTGAACATTAGGAGTAACTTCTGCGGGGCAAGAGCAGTTCAATAATGGTACAAGTTACCTAGGGCTGGGTGGGCTTTCTGGAGAACATAAGAACATAAGAGAAGCCATGTTGGATCAGGCCAACGGCCCATCAAGTCCAACACTCAGTGTCACACAGTGGCAAAAAATGTTACATACACACATACACTGTGGCTAATAGCCACTGATGGACCTCTGCTCCATATTTTTATCTAAACCCCTCTTGAAGGTGGCTATACTTGTGGCCGCCACCACCTCCTGTGGCAGTGAATTCCACATGTTAATCACCCTTTGGGTGAAGAAGTACTTCCTTTTATCCGTTTTAACCTGTCTGCTCAGCAATTTCATCGAATGCCCACGAGTTCTTGTATTGTGAGAAAGGGAGAAAAGTCTTCAAGAGGATGCTGGACCACCATCTATGGAACGTTCAAGCTTGGGGATCCTTGCATTGACTTGGGGGCTGGGTTAGATGGCCTATAAGAACCCTCCGGCTCTCATTTTAGGACTTATGATCCCCTTAATTTCAGCATGAGAGTTGGTTGGCCCTGGGATGATTCATAGAACCATTATGAGACTGTGAACACTTGCCAGAATGTGGCAAGTTTTGATCTTGAGATATACTAGGATATTAATGAGATGGCTGAACAACAATTTAATTTATTTATTATTTATTTATTACTTTAAATTTTTATCCCGCCCTCTCTGCAAGCGGACTCAGGGCGGCTAACAACATACATTTTTACAATTTAACCAATAAAACTACAATTTAAAATTATTTAAAACACTTAAACATTAAAACATTCCATTGCATTTTTGGTGCTGTATCACTATGATATAATTTAACATAAATGTAAATGTAAATGGTGATCATGGTACTCTTTAATGGTACTCTTTTAACAACAAAAGATTAGAAGAAGCAGAAGCAGAAGAGTGCAGATTTATACCCCACCCTTCTCTCTGAATCAGAGACTCAGAGCGCCTTACAATCTCCTATGCCTTCTCCCCGCACAACAGAAACTCTGTGAGGTGGGTGGGATTGAGAAGGTGCTTACAGTAGCTGCCCTTTCAAGAATATAAGAGAAGCCATGTTGGATCAGGCCAATGGCCCATCCAGTCCAACACACACACACACTGTGGCTAATAGCCACTGATGGACCTCTGCTCCATATTTTTATCTAACCCCCTCTTGAAGCTGGCTATGCTTGTAGCCACCACCACCTCCTGTGGTAGTGAAATAAGAACATAAGAGAAGAAATAAGAACATAAGAGAAGACAACTCCTGTGAGAGCTATGGCTGACCCAAGGCCATTCCAGCAGCTGCAAGTGGAAGAGTGGGGAGTTAAACCTGGGTCTCCGAGATAAGAGTCTGCATACTTAACTACTACACCAAACTGGCTCTCATAAGATATGCTTATGGCAGGCAAGAAATTTACTGAGGCATCCATGAGGGTATGGAAAGATTAAATGTGGTAAATATCAGTCCGTTATTTATTTATTTATATTAAGATTTATACCCCGCCCTTCTCACCTAAGTGTCTCAGGTTATTCATGGGTATGATGTAGGAATTAGTTTATGGAAAGTTTGTGACCAACTATATAAACATAGACATTAGAGAACTATTTTAGACAATAGATGCTCACTAAGGGGTTTATTTATCTTCAAAGAATCCGCATATACGAAGAAGAATTGCAGATTTATACCCCGCCCTTCTCTCTGAATCAGAGACTCAGAGTGGCTTACAATCTCCTATATCTTCTCCCTCCACAACAGACACCCTGTGAGGTGGGTGAGGCTGAGAGAGCTCTCACAGCAGCTGCCCTTTCCAGGACAACCTCTGCCAGAGCTATGGCTGACCCAAGGCCATTCCAGCAGGTGCAAGTGGAGGAGTGGGAAATCAAACCTGGTTCTCCCAGTTAAGAATCCGTGCACTTAACCACTACACCAAACTGGCTCTCATGTAGAAATGTAGACAGTTTGCAGTTGTTACTGAATGTTCTATTGACAGAGATTTCTCAGATATGTTAAATTCAGAAATGGAACACATGAAAGAGGCACTATATAACAGTATGTCTGAGAAGCAGGGGTGGAATTCTAGCAGGAGCTCCTTTGCATATTAGGCCACACACCCCTGATGTAGCCAATTCTCCAAGAGCTTACAAAAAAAAAGCCTTATAAGCTCTTGAAGGATTGGCTACATCAAGGGTGTGTGGCCTAATATGCAAAGGAGCTCATGCTGGAATTCCACCCCTGCTGAGAAGAATTTCTATGACCAGAAAGTAGACTTGGAGAAGGAACTAGAGGTGTAGCATCAGGAGTTAACAGATATGAAATATTGGAAATCTTAGAGAGAAATTGAGAAATTACAAATTTCATGGGAATAAAGATGACAATCTATCTCCTTAATATACCAAATGCAAAAAAGGCATTCATCAGCTAACACATTTAAAAAATCCTTGAGAAGGTTACATGGGATCTCCCAACAAACTCAGGGCCATCACAATTGCTGCGGGATGCATAGGTATTACTCATAATATATATAACATGTAAAAATATCACATATGCATCTTTAAGCATCATTGAACATCTATTTCACAAGAGATTTGTATTCTGTTAAAGAGAAATACATATTCAAGTGGGTCATTCAAACACTGAATAATCTCTAGTTGGAGTTTCCTGAAGCAGTCGTATGTTGAATTACCCTTGAGCTTTACTTCTACAGTGGGAGGTCCAGCCACACAAACTAGAATTAAAACACCGGCTTGAATCCATGTAAGCCGGGGGTGTCAAACATGCGGCCCAGGAGCCAAATCAGGCTCCTGAGCAACTGGCCTTCTTCCTCTCTCTTGCTTCCTTTTGCATCACAGCTTGCCTTACCAGGCTTGCTCACTAGCACAGGAGCTACAGAGCAAACCCTCTATTTTCTCCATTGGCTGAGCCTCCTTCCTTGGGGAGGAAGACAGGGAGGGAGAGCTTGCTTTGCCAGGCTCTCTCAACCGCAGAGCAGAGCTACTGAGCCAAGCCTCTCTTCTTTCTGTTGGCTGTGGCTCCTCCCACCCCCGTCCCCCGGGGAAGGAAGGAAAGAGCCAGTGCTTCCTTTGCCCAGGTCCCTGGATCCATTGGGAGAGATACAAAGAAAACACCTTTACGACCAAGCATGTTTTATTCTACGTTTTTTAAAAAATCTTTGTGTTTGTCTCTGTCCTTTATAAAGTTTATATCTCTGCTACCTGGCATTACATTTCATGACCCACATGGCCCGGCCTGGCAAGGTCTCATTTATGTCAGATCTGACCCATATAACAAATGAGTTTGACACCCCTGAATTTTTAAACTTTTCCCTTCATTTAGCCCACAACCTCTCCTTTCTATAGCTCCCATCCCACAGGGCTGTAGTTCATGCAGGTTCCATGATCCTGAGCATATTATTATTATTATTATTTATTTGATTTATATCCCTCCCTCCCCACTGAGGCAGGCTCATTTTGGGTATTCAAAGGGACACTTTCTTCTTTTGGAGGTTCCATAGCTCTGTGGAAAAGCATCTTCTTGGCATGCAGAAGGTCCCAGGTTCAATCCCCAGCATCTCCAGTTAAAAAGGACCAGGCAGTAGGTGAAGTGAAAAACCTCTGTCTGTGAACGTGAACAGGCATTGCCCGTCTGAGTAGACAGTACTGACTGTGATGGAAAGGTACTCTGATTTAGTAGAGGGCAGCTCATGTATTCTTCTTCTTCTACTTCTTCTTCTTTTTCCCCATAAGGAGAACTGTTTGGATCCAGCTCACAGAATTCTGTCTGTGTTCAAAGAAAAGAAGCAGGATTTTATGCTCACTTAACATCTCAATCGCGATGAACAAGTAGTTGTCAAAGGAGAATACAAATCAGGTGACTGTGGCACACTTAGGTTGCCCACTGTATTGACACGCAACAAATTTGCTTGTTAGACAGTTTTATGATGGCTAAGGTGTCTCAATAGGCCTATTGATGTCTAGATTCCAGTCCCCACTCAACCACCAAACTGGCTGGGGGACTCTGTGTCAATCTGTCTCTCTCACCCTAATTTACCTCACAGGGTTGCTACTAGGAAGAAGAAGAAGACTGCAGATTTGTACCCTGCCTTTCTCTCTGAATCAGAGACTCAGAGCAGCTTACAATCTCCTTTATCTTCTTCCCCCCACAACAGACACCCTGTGAGGTGGGTGGGGCTGAGAGAGCTCTCACAGGAGCTGCCTTTTCAAGGACAACTCCTGTGAGAGCTATGGCTGACCCAAGGCCATTCCAGCAGCTGCAAGTGGAGGAGCGGGGAATTGAACCCGGTTCTCCCAGGTAAGAGTTCGCTCGCTTAATCACTACACCAAACTGGCTCTGCTTCCTTCTCCCTTCAGGATAATGTGGAGGAGTGGAAAACTATGTACACCACACTAAGATACGTAGAGAAAGGACATAACAAAAAGATAATGAATAACTAATGGATGTTCCTTTTCTGGCACCTAATATCTGCTACTCCATGAATACAGAGTTTTCTTAATATTTTTACTAAAAGGATTAACAGAACCAAACCCCATGCACTTGATCTTTCAGCAAAACATCCTACGGCAGAGTTTCCACAGGCCGTCTTTCATCTCTTTGTTCCTCAGCGTGTATATGAGAGGGTTTAAGAAAGGAGTCACTGCAGTGTAGAACATGCCTACCACTCCATCAAAGGAGTCCTGAGATGCTGGCCGCAGGTAGTTATAAAGCACAGGAATGTAATATATCAGCACCAAGGTGACGTGAGCTGTACAAGTGGAGACCGCACGGTGTCTCCCTTTAGAGCTGGGAATCTTCAGGATGGCAAAGATAATATATACATAGGATGTCAAAATCAAGAGGAAGCATGTCATGGCTAGAATTCCAGGGTCCAACAATGACAACGTCTCAATGAGGGACGTGTCTGCACAGGCCAGCTTCAGCAGAGCTGGGATGTCACAAAAAATGTAGGACACCAGCATCCCTCGGCCAAACGGCAAGCGAAAAGTAAGGGAGGTCTGTATCACGGAGTGCAGGGAGCCTCCAAACCAGGCGCTAGCAGCCAGACAGATGCAAACTCGGTGGTTCATGAGAGTGCCGTAGTGCAGCGGCTTGCAGATGGCCACAAAGCGGTCCAGGGCCATCACGGTGTACAAGAGGCATTCCGCACAGCCCAGGACGTTGAAAAAGAAGAGTTGGGATACACAGCCTGCATAGGAGATCACCCCATTGCCATTTACCAGCCATTGGATCAGTTTGGGTACCACCACAGAGGAGATCATCATGTCTATGATAGACAGGTGGCAGAGGAACCAGTACATTGGCTTGCGCAAACCAGGCTCCAGCGCTACGAGTAAAATGATCAAGCCATTTCCAGAAAGGGACAGAATATACATGAGGAGGAAGAAGAAGAGCAACAGGAATTTAAGGTCCTTGGGGTACGTGAATCCTAAAAGTTCAAAGTTATTAGGCGTATTTGTTGCATTTTCACACTCCATTCAAGCAGTATTTACGGCTGCCTGAAGTCCACGAGCAATAATCTCACCCAGACTCATTATGGCAAAGGAGCGTATGGTGATATTTACTTAACGAATTATCTGACTCAAAAAAAGAACATAGCCATGTGCAATTATTAATGGTTATTTAGAAGCAATTACAGGATAATTGGTGTTTAGTTATGTTTTATATAATAAATAGTAAATGATACATCACAATTGACTCAGATAACCTCAAAATAGAGTTCCCAGACCCAAATTCACTTCCCTTGGCTGTAGATGTCTCCTTTTTAGTCTTGGAAAGGCAGGATTACTCTATAAATTTTGACTTCTGCTTCCGACCAATAGTTCTCTGAAAGCCACTGTTCTTCAAGAGCTCTTCGAAGAGAGAAAAATCCCACTATTTTTTATTCCCGGTTTCTTTTTTTTGCCCACTAGATCATTACAAATAGGACAAGAATGCCGGGAATTTTAATTTTAATCTCAGGCAGAATCACCCACTCACTTTCAGCCTGGTAGTATCTACTCTGAAAATGTCAGTTCCAAAATGCTGATCAGGATATTAAACTTTCAGAAATATGCCATTTTCTGTTACATCCTTGAGACAGAAATAGTTATAAATTTGCTTGTTTTAAAATTTAGTGTATGGAATAATAAATAAGAGCTATTTTTGCAGTTTTATCCCTCTTCAGTTGATGCAGTCAATCTTGGAAGCAGTTGAACAAAGCGACAGATCCACACAATAACTTAGATTTTCATCTTTTAGGGTAACAGGCAAGCCAGTCTGTGCTCAGTCAGTTCTGTCCTCATCTGGTAGATATCAAAATCAGATCTGTATCTTTCGGTGGAGGTGAGAGATGGTCTACCAGCTGAAGGTCTTTGTAAGTACTACCGTACATAGACATTTTCATAAAACAGTCTCTGTTCTTGTGTGTCTCATCATGCTTGAAAAGGTGACCTCCCTGGCTTATACTTCTATGAACAGCAACAAAATGGCAATTTATCAGTCAACATTCCCAGTTTCTGAACCTTTCAGTGAGAGATGATTTAGCTGACAATGTGCAATCATGAATGCACTGCACGTCTTCCAATCTGGAAGTAACCAATGATCGAATATGTCTGAAGAACCTGCTGACTTGGTATAAATAACTTCGTTCAAAGAGGAGAGTTTCTGGTCTCAGAAAAACAGATTTTTCCAATGAATATTTTTCTCTCTCGATCTGATTAATATAGAATCCCCCTTTATCTTTATAGCCATTCATGCTTTGTGCAAATTGCCTTTATGTGTCTCCTCTGTTCTCCACTTATTTCATGTCTCTTGGTTTAGAGGGACATCTACTCATGAGACCATTTGTTCTTAAGTTCATGGCAAATTCCAGAAGGTATTAAAAATGTCTTGCCTTTTGGTGAACTCAAGGGAACCATGGTGCAAAGGGAATTTTTCAAATGGTCCATGGGAACATTTCAAATGATCACACATTGGAAAACTGAGGTTCGGATGTGGCCACCTGAATATTCCACAATGGGCACAATTCCCTGATTCCCAGTTTGATATTACCTATACTTTAAAAGATCATTTGCAGTTATAAACTAAATCAGGAGCTCAGCTCATAGCACTTTTCTATCTCTGTTGGCTATGGGAGGGACAACCGAAGACTGAACTTACCCATGGGTGTTACCCAGCAATGAACTACATGCAACTAAGGACAACAATAATTTCTTAGAATGCAGTGCTGTCCCATATTAATCACTTCATTTCAGGAGGTAAACAAGTGATTAACTTTCATCTGAATCAAGGAAATCTTGAAGAACTGCCTCTCAAGAGCTGTGTCTGTGCCCCCAGCATTAGAGGTGAAGCAGATGATTACCAGAGACAAGGCACTTTCTGTGGTGGCACCTCAACTTTGGAACCCCCTCCCAATTGAGGCTCACCTGGTGCTAGGGTTCCCAACCTCTATGAAGGACCTCCAGATAACAACGATTATCCCCTAATAGATAATGGCTGCTTTGGAGATTGGGTGCTTTGGCCTTATTTACTTATTTATTCCTTTAGTTGTCTATCCCGCCCTCTCTGCAAGCAGACTCAGGGTGGCTAACAGTGAATTTAAAAACAATTGAAGGTTACAATTTAAAACAAAAAAATAGCAATTAAAATACATCTCATGGTGCTGCTCAAAACTTCCATATAGGCAGGATTATAACTTTCTTTCTTTTGACAGTGATCTTATAGTGATCATAATTCCTCATGAGTGATGTCGCTCAATAGTGTAAGATGGCAGTCCTCGCCCATTTAGGTATTAAAGGCCTGTTGGTTAAAATGGAAAGCCCATTTCTGATCCCTTCCTTGCAGTGGGATATAGGCAGTCCTTCAAGTTTTACAGACCCTGTGGAATTAGGAGAGATCCTGCAGGGTCTTTTTGGCATCTGGAAGGGCGTTCTACATTGTTGGTGCTGCCACTGAGAAGGCCTTAGCCCGTGTAGAGCACAGTCTGGCCTTCCTTGGTCTGGGGATAGATAGTAGGTTTTGTGTCCCTGAACACAGTGCTCTCTGGGGAACATATGGAGAAAGGAGGTCCCTTATATCTTGCTGAGCTCCCCCTCCCTAGGCTGCTTCCCCCCAAATCCCCAAGAATTTTGCAACACAGAGCTGGTAACCCAACATGGAACCTACTTCAATTCCTTTTAGGCACCAGATTAAAACGCGTCTTTTTAACCAAGGTTTTTCAGCAGGGGCTTTAACTTATCAGCTTTCTAGTTATCTATTCTGTTTTATGGCTTGTTATTTTACTGGCTTGCATTTTTATTGTTATTGTATTGTCTTGGGTATAAACAAGGAGAACACAACCGTGAATATATTAGCCAATCGATATCTTATCAGATTTATACAAAACGACAAATTTTTACACAATGTGAAACTGCATGTGCATCACAATGTATCATTCAAAATGGCCACAAAGGTGACAAATATCAATTTCCATAACTCACTAGTAAAAGCAAACAGACTTCTCTTGAGTAAGCAGCATCTCCATTTGCAATCGCACATTCCAAAGACCGTTGAAATTATTGCAGTTCCTCCAGAAGTCACAATAAATCACTACAATTGGCAAATAGCTTCACAGTTCATTTCCAAAATACTTTCTGTGTGGAATTAAAGTGTTTGTGCGATGACAGAATGCCGTTTTCACAAATTTATTGGACTCCTCGTCAACTGGCTAAAATGGTAAGCATGTTTCCGATCCCTTCCTTGGAGAGGGGTATAGGCAGTCCTTCAAGTTTTGTTGTATCCTACAAGTGAATGCATGTTACATTTGCACAAGCTGCTTACTTGAGAGTGGTCTGTTTGCCTTTACTCGTGAGCCGTGGAAATTGATACTTGTCACCTTTGTGGACATTTTGAATGATATATGGTGGAGAGTCAGTTTGGTGTAGTGGTTAAGTGTGCGGACTCTTATCTGGGAGAACCAGGTTTGATTCCCCACTCCTCCACTTGCACCTGCTAGCATGGCCTTGGGTCAGCCATAGCTCTGGCAGAGGTTGTCCTTGAAAAGGGCAGCTGCTGTGAGAGCCCTCTCCAGCCCCACCCACCTCACAGGGTGTCTGTTGTGGGGGAGGAAGGTAAAGGAGATTGTGAGCCGCTCTGAGACTCTTCGGAGTGGAGGGCGGGATATAAATCCAATATCTTCTTCTTCTTCTTCTTGCTGAACTGAGGAAACCTTTGAGTATTAAACATACTCATAGTGTGATCCTAAGACCCGGGCCTTGGATTCAGCAGGAGCTCACAGAAGTGCAGCTCCTGAACCTTTCTAAGGGTTCCCCCTGCTCATCCCCACCTACCTTGTCCATTGAATAATAGGTGCAGCTGCATAACAATCCTTGGATGAGCTCCACCACCTATTTTTCTACAAAGCGACCCCTGCTAAGACCACTTTCCTAGAATAAGCCCCAGGGAACAGATCTGAGTAGGATTCAGAATAGATCTGCTTTGGACACCTTTCTTCATTAGCAGCACCTTATCAGGCTAGGTGGTCCCTAATGTTTACAGTTGGTGGCTTTGCCCCCCCCCCAAAAAAAAATACAGAAAAGCAACTGGGGGTGGGTGGAAGGTGCTAAGTCAACATAAAACATTTGTGCAAATCTTTGTTTTATTTTATAACATACATCACTCAGTCTGCTCCACCCCAAATGAACTTTTTAAAAACCAGCTCTTCCAAATCAACAACTGGGGAAAATAAGCACACTATGACTTATTATTATTATTTGGAAAACGTTATCTCGTTCATTAACATATACAATTATGAACAGTTTTGCAATATATATTTGACCCCTTTTGTTAGGGAACAGTGCAATATTATTTTAGGGTTTGTAGAATCTTTCGGGATCAAGTTGAGTGATGCACAGCAGCCAAGAAGGTCTGAGCGCCTGCTCCGGCTGCAACGCCACTGAGGATGTTCTCCGCAGCTGAGAACGAAACGTCTGGAAGGAAAACTTTCTCCAGTAGAACACGGCACTTGATCCCGAAAGATTCTACAAACCCTAATGATGTTACCAGCCGTGAAAACCTGAAATCTTTGACAATATTATTTTATTAGTAAGGTGACTCAAAATATTGATCTGAGCAACAAGAAAGATGTGTGCTACAAACAAATAGGTTTCCGAGGTGGGGAGGTGATGGCTAAGGAATTGTTCTAACTAGCGTATATACTTCTTTAAAGCATTTCTCTTTCACCACTCTCATGGTTTGAGGCTATGCCACATGATTTTTAAACTTAACAAAACCAGCTGTAAGAAGCATAAAGTGTAAATTTCATATGTCAGCATTCCTAAAGCCAAAATATTTAAATATCCAGAAATGTCATTGGCAGAGAGCATATAATATGCAGAGTGCTTCCCAATTTTTTGCTTAACGGATAAGGAATGACCTGAACCTCAAGAAGAAGGCACACTTCTGGAGTTTACCCAGAATTTCCTGATCTGAGCAACAAGAAAGGTGTGCTACAAACAAATGGGTTTCCAAGGTGGAGAGGTGATGACTAAGGAATTTCCTGACCCTTCTTTTGGATATTGCAACTTGGTGTCAGGGGTGTGGCCTAATATGTACATAAGTTCCTGCTGGGCTTTTTCTACCAAAAAAGCACTGAGTGAAAGGCTATTTTAGAACATGAATGTTGTTTCTTTGTTTTTAGGAAATCTATGTGCCTAACCTGAGGAGGAAGAGACCATTCATTCCCTTAGGTGGAAAGGATCTAGTATTATGTTTGCTTTGACTCTATTCCACAATCATTTCGAGAATACATGAGGAATGTGACATCATGTCTAACAGGAAAGAGCCATCAAGTCACAGCTGATCTAAGGCAACTTCATATAATTTTCAAGGCAAGAGCCAAACAAAGTTGGCTTGTCATTGCCTGCCCCTGAATGACAACCCTGGACTTCCTTGGAGGCCTCTCATCTAAGTATCAAGTGCAGCTGACCCTGCTTAACTTCAGAGATCTGATGAGAGAAGCTATCCTGGGTCTTCCAGCTCAGGGAGGGCAGTCTGCTTAAGGAGTCATTCTATTTGTTATCAGTGCATTTAGGATTGGTCCACTTACTTTAAACTCAGTGTGCCTCCAACTTTCACAGACATATTGAATTCTAGCTCTTTCTAAGTACACCGTTGAGTTCTGGGGGTCTTCAGTCCCTTTCACATAAGACTATTCAGGTACAAAAGTGTGGCTAGCCTTCTGATATGTGAAAAGATAGTGGGACAGGAACTGTATTCCTCCACTTGCTTTGGAAAAGGAACAAGAAAGGCTTCCTGGTTCTGCTTGTCAAGCAATGTTAATCTTTCTTCTGATATTTTTATGCTAACTGAATGTATCCATACGACTATATGAATGTTACTAACCCTGAGCCAAGCTGAGCACATCAAAGTAGAAGATAGTAATTCGCACCCCTATCACTGTTACTAACAAATGCAAGAATGTGCCTTTGAAGATAAGCGCCACAAGGGACAGGTTCCCATGCCTGGTCCCAGGGTAAAGAAACCACAGGAGATAAGCAAGGAACCGTGTGAAGATTCACACGTGAATATAGCTTTGTTTAGAGAACCTTTGATGTGCCATCTTTAAGTATGCCCTTCACTGTTACTGTGTATCAGTTCCAATACCTAGCTCACTAGAGGCATCTTGGATTATCAATAAACCATACTTTGTTTCAATTCAAGGACTGGTTACTTTGAGATCTAATTGCTTGACACTGCTTCAATGACACTGATATAAATGTTCTGATAATGGAGTGTCCAAATCAAACACAACCAGCTGTGTTCATCATCTCTGGCTTCTCATTCCCCAAAGAACTGAAGGTGCCACTGTTACTCTTCTTCTTGCTCATGTACCTTCTGACTTTCTGTGGAAATTCCCTGATTGTCTGGGTGGTGGCATCTGACGTCCAGTTGCACAAGCCCATGTACTGGTTCCTTTGCCATTTGTCCTTCCTGGATATGACTTTCTCCTCCATTGTGGGCCCCAGATTGATTGCAGGGTTCTTCCCTGCTGGTAAGATAATCACTTCTGGAGAATGTATATGTCAAGTATTCTCTCGGAATTCCATCGGCTGTGCTGAATGTCTTTTTTACACCATTATGGCTTACAACCGCTTCATTGCAATCTGCAAGCCCCTCCACTACAGCCACATCATGCATTGGAGAGTCTGCCTCACCCTCTGTTTCGGTGCCATGACCGGAGGCTGTGTGCACTCAGTGTTAGAGATGACCCTCACCTTTCAGTTGCCCTATGGATGGAACAACCAGATTGACTACATCTTTTGTGACCTCCCTGCCCTGCTGAAGCTGGTTTGTGCAGACACAACACTCAATGAGATGGTGACCATAGTGGACATCGGACGTGTGGCCATGGCCTGCTCATCCTTACCCTGACCTCCTATGTCTATATTGTCTCCTCCATTTTGAGGATCAGCAGCAGCGAAAGGAATCGCTGGGGCTTCTCTACATGCTTAGCCCTTATCACCATGGTAGTTATCTATTATATCCCCATTGTTTTCTATTCCTGAGGCCAGAAACTCAGGACTCCATGGATGGTGTGGTGAGCATGTTCTACACCATAATAACCCCGTTTCTGAATCCTGCCATCCATACATTTAGGAATAAGGAGATGAAGGCTTCTCTGTTAAAACTGTGGGTTGGGCATCCCGATTAAACAGCAATATGTTTTTATGGCTATGTGCTTCAAAGCTGTCATCACCAATCAACTCAGCTTGGTTTCACCAATGTTGATTGGGCTGATTATCAGATTGGAGCTGAGGGTGGGGGGGGGGGTCACAGCGGCTGTAGATATTCATTTGGTTCACTTTGAAATGGAGCATGGGAATTAGAGAGAAATGCATGGCATATATATAATAAACAAGATAGAGATTGAAGTGTTTATTTAAATAATTCTAGGCATCCACAATACCACAGTTTAGCCCAAATTTTTCCAACCGATTGTTATTTTACCTTGTTAAACTGGCTCTGTGGAGCCTGAGGTACATAGACTCTCTTCTTTCTCCTATTCAGCCAGCATGGTGGAGTGGAGAGGTTCTTAATCAGACTAAAACCACTCTTTTCTGTATTGGTGGACTGGTTCTTTGTCAGACTAAAACTTGGAATGTCAGTTCAGGATGAGGGTTCAGATGCCTACTCAGGCATGATGTTCACTGTATGACTTTAGGACACTTGCTAAGACTCAGCCTAGCCCACCTCATAGTGGAGATAAAATGGGGGATGACAATCGTATGCAAAGTACCTTGAGTTCCACTGAAAAGTTGCTGGCAAGATATGTTAGGTTGACTGTCATAATGTGACGGTTTAGCAGCCGGAGCTCATTAGCACAACTCATTTGCATATTCCACAAACACCTGACATCACTGGAAGGTGTACTACATTATATCAGATCAGTTTCTACCTTAAAATGCTTCTTGAATTATAATGGTCATAATAAAACCTTACTCCCATCATACTTTCTAAATTACTTTTCTCCTATGGGGCCTCTGTGGCCTGATGAAGATTTCCATCTGTCTGCTTTATATATTTTGGCTATTTTTCCATTTGTGTGTGTGTGTGTGGGGGGCGAAATTAGAAAGTTTGTTCAATCTTAAAGTTGTTAAATGCTCACAGGGCATTTGAACAATGGAGCCCAGAAGCAATTTTTTGGATGGTGGACATGTTTAAGAAAGTAAAAGCACAATAAAATTTAGTGGTTCCGGAGCACCGCTCCTGTGAGCTCCTGCCCAAAATGAAGCCTGGTTTAACTTGTAATTTATGAATCTTCTATTACTGGAAGGGCACCTTTGGTTTCTATCCTATGGCTGAATACAACCTATAACTTACTATTTGTCATTGTGTCAAAATGTTGCCAGATTGGTGCAATCCGGGCATTGGAAATAAGGGCATATTCAAGACCTACAGCCTCCCTCGCACACACCTTGGATTAAGCAATATAAGTATTCATTACAACAGGGAAAATACAATATGGCACACACTGGGTAGTGTGCTCCCCACCCCCAACTCTTTCCCTTCCAAACCCAACACTCCAGTCAGTGTCCCAGAAATGCTGTTTTCTTGTTGAAGCTGGTCAAGACACAGTCCCTCAGAAGCAGGCCTCAAGAGGGAAGGGAAGTTCTCAGGGCCTTCTCCCTCACCATTCGAGAGGAGAAATCAGCTCCAGTTCATAGGCAGGCAGTCTGGAGGCTAACTCCTCCAAAAGAAGTGATTTCCAAAAAGAGAGGGCCTGTACCAGACAAAACTTCTTCAGCTGAAGCCTTTCAGCAATTCAGTCATTCGAGAGACTAAACAACTAGGCCTCATGTTCCACATCCTACATCTTCTTTCTTTTTCTTCCAGTCCTCCTACACTCACGCCTCCTAATATGCAAATTGAGCAGTTTAATGGCTCACCCCAACAGCATATCTCCCCAAACCTCTACACAGGTGTTCCTCCCACAAGTGCAAGCAATGGACCCCCTTCCAGACTCACCCTGACCTACCTCCAGAAATCCATGCAACAGTCACCTCCAGGTTAGACTACTGTAAATTGCTCTGTATAGGGCTACCTTTGAGACTGACCCGGAAATTACAACTGGTCTTGAAAGTAGTGGCATGGGTCCTTATGAGCAGTTAAAAGTTGCCAGCTGTGATGGACTCAGGCAACTTAGCTTGAGAAGCTGGGAACAGCCTTGCAACGTTTGGCTGGGAAGCAGTCATGGCAACTGAAATGCAGCGAAGTGAAAGGGCTTGCAGCAGTAAAAACGCTTCAGAATTTAGTCTTCGAGGAGAAGTCTTCAGTGAGATATAGAAGTGTGAAGGCTGGGACTTACGCTAGTCAGTTGTGGTGTGAAGCAACTGGATGAGGAGCTGAGAACAGCCAGTGGGGCTGAGTTCTTTGGGAGACAGAGCTGGGCTGAGCTTCTGTCTAAAAGAAAGTTTATAGGCAGAAGGAGGCAGAACCAGGCACCTTCTGAGAGAGAAACTCTCTGTGGGAGTTCTGCCAACACATCAAGGCAGACTCCTTGTCAAACTGAGATGATTCAAACACTCTGAAGGGAGGACTGGATTCTGGTGGACAGTGGGGATTCCCAAGATTCAGACTAGAAAACTAGCTGGGGCTGAGACACACAGGAGTGAGGGACTGGTATTATTAGCTCTCAGAGGTGTGAGTCTTGTAAGCTAGTGTGTATGTCTGTGTGGGAGAATTAATCTGGCACCAGTCAGGAGTTCTCAGTGTGTGTGGAAAAGGAGTGACTGTCAGTTTATTATTTTTATGATTTGAGTAGCCAGAGCATAGGGCTATATCATCTGAACTGCAAAGCATTCCTAAAGCCCAGTGGGCACTGCCTGCCTGTCAGAGAGTTCTGCAGAATTCTAAAGCCTGCCTGTTTGGTAGTTTAAATATCTTATGCCAGGGTTATATATTTAATTTTATCTCAGCCTGACAAATCTCTTTGTTTAGTAATTGATTATTTTGCCAATCATCTGCCTGCCAACTGATTCGTTGCTATTGATCAGGGCTTTCTTGTTGAAAAAGCCCAGCAGGGACTCATTTGCATATTAAGCCACAACCCCTGATGTCACCATTGTTTCGCACAGGGCTTTTTTTGGTAGGAAAAGCCCAGCAGAGACTCATTTGCATATTAGCCCCCACCCCCTGACACCAAGCCAGCTGGAACCATGTTCCTGTGCATTCCTGCTCAAAGAATGCCCTGGATCTAATCAATAATATTTTAACTCTCTCCCTTAACTTTTCTGGACCAATAAATCTTTTTTGTGATTTTTGATTTTAAACTGTCTGGCACCTAGTTTTCTTTAGTTCTGACAGAATTTCTGTGTGTGTGCCTGAGGGACTGAAAGAAGGTGACTGGGGAAAAATTTATAGTGGTCATCTTCCTAAGCTGACCCTGACTGGTTCCTCACACCAGCCTTCAAGTGCGATTGCCGCTGGGATTGGGAGTTGTAGTGTGGCTGTAACTTCCTGTGGCAAATTTGCGGAAGAAATAACTTCAAGTTTGTCTGCAAGGGTGTGTTTCTGTGTGGGGGAGGTGTGAAAATAAAGCTTTCTTTTCAGAAGCACAGATCTACCTTAAATCAAAATATTACCAAAAAATATTTCAAAGCACCCCCAAACCCAACTTAGCCCCAACAGTGGTCCCCCGTGGTGAATTCACCATGTGGAACTGACTATATAAACCTTCCAGAGAGGTTTTTGATGGTTTTTCATGTCAGTTACTCAAATCACTGGTTGCATAACTTTGACAAAGCCAGAGAGCTTACAAAAGGATATAGCTAATCATTCAGAAGGGTATTTTTTCCCCCTGTGTACTTTGTAGCACACAGAAATATATCATTCCTCCAAACAGTGTCTTTAACAACACTCACTGGAATTAGTGGAAAGGGTTCATCATAAACATCATAATTGTCACCAGCGGACATCTCTGCAAGACTTTGGGGAAATGACCAAAGTGGCAGCTACTGACTCACAGATAAAACTGTATAAAGACATTTGAGAAAGTAGAATGTGTTCCCGCTGATTGAGAACAGTCATCCTACACTTCATTTCTAGCAGCAGGTGAACCTGTATTAAAGACGATCTCTCATCTAGACACATAGTTCTGCCTGGGTTGTCTGTGCACAACAGCCTTCCATGTACAAATTCTCTTTCTTAACAGACAATATGATGGAAGCATTTTCATTGCATGATGATTGAAGCAGTTCGAAAACATAGACCTGAAAGAGTAAAGCAACATCTCTACAGAAGGTAAAAGAAAGAACGCAGTAGAAGAATCAAGTAAGAAGAGTTGGGAAAGACTTTCGTCAAGTAGGTTCTGGTTTACATGCCATGATATCAAAGCATTTCTAGAAGCCACAAGATTCTTCATTGTTTGGACTACAATCCACAATCATCGGCAGTTTTGGGGAAGGAAATTTTGGCTCCTCCATCATCCTCTGTGCTCAGGATGCTGAGGCTAATGCATTTGCTGAAGCTTGACTTACATCACTGAGCCAGGTATTCCATCTCTATAACCTTTGCAAACTTATAGCAGAAACAAACCGAAATGTTAGGTAGCCAGCAAGTAACAAGTAAGCTGTGCTAGGATTTAGGTTACCTTTGTACCTAAATTAAGGAGGAGATCATTCCTTTAGTTGGAAAGGATCTAATGGTGTGTCTGACTCTATATTCCAAGATCAATTCCAGATTGTGGGAGGAGTCTGATGTTTAATGGGGAAAGTGTCATCAAGCTGATTTAAGGCAACTGTGTAGAGCATTCCAGGTAAGAGTCAGACAAAGTTGGCTTGGCATTACCAACCTGTATGACAACCCTGGATTTTCTTGGAAGTCTCCCATCTACGTACCAACCGCAGCTGACTCTGCTTAACTTCAAGAGATCTGATTAAAGAGGCTATCCTGGGTCTTCCAGGTCAGAGAGCGCAGTCAGATTAAGGAATCAGTCTATCGCTTTATTTGTTATCAGCATATGTAGCCCTGATCCACTTACATTAAACTCAGTGTGTCTCCAACATTCTCAAACATAATGAATTCTAGCTCTTTGTAAATACATTATTGAGTTCAGGGGATCTTCAGCCTAGAAGGTCATCCGTTTCACATAAGACCAGGCCTCAGATTCAGTGGGAGCTCACAGGAGCGCAGCTCCTGAACCTTTCTGAGAGTTCCACCTCCTTGTCCATTGTATAGTATGTACATCTGCATACCAATCTCTGGATGAGCTCCACCACCTATTTTTCCATAAAATGACCCCTGCATAAGACTATTCAGGTAACCTCATGTGGATAGCCTTTTGTTATGAGAAAGGAACTGTAACCCTGCACTTGCTTTGTAAAAAAGTCTTCCTGATCGTGCTTCAAGGACCCTAATATAACTGTTCTGATAATGGAGTGTCCAAATCAAACACAGCCAGCTGTATTCATCATCTCAGGCTTCTCATTCCCCAAAGAACTTAAGGTGCCACTATTACTTTATTTCTTCCTTATGTACATTTTGACTCTCTGTGGAAATTCCCTGATTGTCTGGGTGGTGGCATCTGAGGTCCAGTTGCACAAGCCCATGTACTGGTTCCTTTGCCATTTGTCCTTCCTGGATATGGCTTACCCTTCTATTGTGGTCCCCAGATTGATTGCAGGGTTCTTCCCTAGTGGAAAGATCATCTCCTTTGGAGAATGTGTATGTCAGGTATTTTTTTTCCATTTCCTTGGATGTGCTGAATGTCTCCTTTACACCATTATGGCTTATGACCGCTTCATTGCCATCTGCAAGCCCCTCCACTACAGCCATATCATGCATTGGAGTGTCTGCCTCAACCTCTGCTTGGGTGCCATGATTGGAGGCTGCATGCACTCAGTGTTAGAGACGACCCTAACCTTTCGATTGCCCTATGGATGGAACAACCAGATTGACTATGTCTTTTGTGATATCCCTGCCCTACTAAAGCTGACTTGTGCAGACACAATACTCAATGAGATGGTGACCATGGTGGACATCGGCCTTGTGGCCATGGGCTGCTTCATTCTTATCCTGACGTCCTATGTCTATATTGTCTCCACCATTTTGAGGATCAACAGCAGTGAAGGGCGTCGCCGGGCCTTCTCCACGTGCTCAGCCCACATCACAGTGGTCGTTATCTATTACGTCCCGATCGTTTTCCATTACCTGAGGCCAGCATCTCAGGACTCCGTGGATGGTGTGGTGAGCATGTTCTACACCACAATAACCCCGTTTCTGAATCCTGTCATCTACACATTCAGGAATAAGGAGATGAAGGCTGGTCTGTCGAAACTGTGGGTTGGGAATCCCAATTAAACAGCAATACGTTTTTATGGCTATGTGCTTCTAAGATGTCATCACCAATCAACTCAGCTTGATTTCACCAATGTTGATTGGGCTGATTATCAGATTGGAGCTGGGGAGGGGGGGTCACAGTGGCTGTAGATATTCATTTGTTTCACTTTGAAATGGAGCATGGAAATTAGAGAGAAATGCATGGCATAAATATAATAAACAAGATAAAGATTAGAGTGTTTATTTAAATAATTCTAGGCATCCCCAATACTACAGTTTAGCCTAAATTTTCCCAACCCATTGTTATTTTACCTTGTTAAACTGGCTCTGTGGAGCCTGAGGTACATAGACTCTCTTCTTTCTCCTATTCAGCCAGCTTGGTGGAGTGGCGTGGTTCTTAATCAGACAAAAAACCACTCTTTTCTGTATTGGGGGACTGGTTCTTTGTCAGACTAAAACTTGGAATGTAAGTTTAGGATGAGGGTTCAGATGCCTGCTCATCCATGAAATTCACTGTATGACTTTAGGACACTTGCTAAGTCTCAGCCTAGCCCACCTCATAGTGGAGATAAAATGGGGGATGACAATCATATGCAAAGTACCTTGAGTTCCGTTGAAGAGTTGCTGGCATGATATGCTAGGGTGACTGTCATAATGTGATGGTTTTACTTGTAATTTATGAGTCTTCTATCAGTGGAAGGGCACCTCTGGTTCCAATCCTATGACTGAATACAACCTACACCTTGGTATTTGTCAGGGTGTTAAAATGTAGCAAGTTTGGTGTAACTGGGCATTGGGAAAAAGAGTAGATACAAGGCTTAGGGCCTCCCACTCACATACCTTGGCTTAAGCAAAGTAACTATTCATTACAACAGGCAAAATGCAATATGGCACACTGGGAAGTGACTCCCCACTCCCCAAACTCTTTCCCTTCAAAACCCAACAGCCCAGTACAGTGTTCCCGCTATGCTGAGTTAGTGTGAGCTACCTCACAGATTTTAGCCTCTAGCTCATACATTTTTGTCTTAGCTCAAAAATAGGGTTGCCAAGTCCAATTCAAGAAATATCTGGGGACTTTGGGGGTGGAGCCAGGAGACGTTAGGGGTGGAGCCAAGGTCAAGGCTGTGACAAGCAAATTTGAACTCCAAAGGGAGTTCTGGCCATCACATTTAAAGGGACGGCACACCTTTTCAATTCCTTCCTTTCATAGGAAATAATGAGGATAGGGGCACCTTCTTTTGGAGCACATAGAATTGTACCCCCTGGTCCAATATGTTTGAAACTTGGGGGGTATTTTGGGAAGAGGCACTAGATGCTATACTAAAAAATTGGTGCCTCTACCCCAAAACACCCCCCCCCCCAGAGCCCCAGATACCCGCAGATTAATTCTCCATGATTTTCTATGGGAACAAATCTCCATAGGGAATCATAGAGTTCCCAGCAGACATTTCCCTCCCTCCCCCCGCTTTCTGACGACCCTGAAGCGGGGGCAGGGCCTCCAAACTGGGGGGATCCCCTGCCCCCACCTGGGGATTGGCAACCCTACTTAAAAAAGATGGCCCCAGAGCACAATAATTTATGCAGCAGCACACAGCTTTAATGTCAGTAGCTCACAAATTTTTGCTCACAAGGCTCTGCAGATTAGAGGGAACATTGGTCCAGTAGTCAGTGTCCCAGAATCGCTGTTGAAACTGATCCAGCCACAGTCCCTCAGAAACTGGCCTCAAGTAGGAAGGAAAGTTTTCAGGGCCTCCTTCCTCGCCATTTAAGAGGAGTAATCAACTCCAGTTCATAGGTGAGCGGTCTGGGGGCTAACTCCTTCAAAAGAAGTGTGATTTACAAAAAAGGAGAGCCCACACCAGACAAAACTTCTTCTGCCGAGGCCTTTCAGCAATCCAAAATGACTAGGCCTCATGCTCCACACCCTACTTCTTTCTTTTTTCTTCCAGTCCTCCTACACACACTACTCCTAATATGCATATTGAGTAGTTTAATTGTTCAACCCAACCCATAGCTCCTCAAAGCTCTACACTGGTGTTCCTCCAACTAAGCCAGATCAAGCAATGGACCCCCTTCCTGTCTTGCCCTGACCTTCCTACAGAAATCCATGCAACGGTCACCTCCAGGTTGGACTACTGTAACTTGCTCTATATACGGCTCCTTTGAGACTGATGCAGAAATTGCATCTGGTTCAGAAAGTAGTGGCCCAGGTCCTTATGGGGGGACACAGAGTTCCCAGCCTCCAACTGCAATTGCCACTGGGACGGGGAGTTGTAGTGTGGTTGTAACTTCTTGTGGCAAACTTGCAGAAGAAATAACTTCAAGTTTGGCTGTAAGGGTGTGTTTGTGGGAGGGAGGGAGGTAAAAATAAACCCTTTTTATCAGAAACACAAATCTACCATAAACCAAAGCACCATTACAGAAAAATATTTCAAAGCAACCCAAAACCAGAGCTTAGCCCCAACAATGGTTTCCCCATGGAAATTCACCATGTAGAACTGGCTATATGAACCTTCCAGAGAGGTTTCAGATGGTTTTCCATGTCAATTGCTCAAATCACTGGTTTTATAACTTCACCAAAGCCAGAGAGATTACAAAAGGATGTAGCTAATCAATCTATAGCAAATAGAAATAGACCATTCCTCCAAACAGTGTGTTTAATGACACTCCATGGAATTAGTGGAAAGGGCTCATCATAAACATCATAATGGTCAACAGTGGTATTGTCTGCAAGACTTTGGGGAAATGACCAAAGTGGCAGCAAGTGACTCACAGATGATAAAACTGTATAAAGACATATGAGAAAGCAGAACGTGCTGGTGAAGAACATTCATCCTACACTTCGTTTCTAGCAGCAGGTGAATTAAATATGAACACTTATACATAGTTTTGCCTGGGTTGCCTGTGCACAACACCCTTCCATGTACACACTCTCCTTCTTAACAGACAAAATGATGGAAGCCTCTTCAATGCATCTGAAGTAATTAGAAGAAACAAATTAAAAAAGGTAAAGCAGAGAACGAATAGACAGAAAGCAGTAGGAGAATCAAATAAGAAGAGATGGGAAAGACTTTCGTCATGTAGGTTCTGGTTTACATGCCATGGTATGGACGTGTTTTTGGAAGCCACAAGACTCTTCATTGTTTGAACTTCAACCCACAATCATAGACACTTTTGGGGAAGGAAATTTTGGCTCCTCCATCATCCTCTATCCTCAGGATGCTGAGGTTGATGCATTTGTAGAAGCTTGACTTACATCACTGAGCCAGACATTCCATCACTATAACCTTTGTAAGTTTAGGAGTGAAACAAACTGAAATGATAGGTAGCCAGAAAGTAACAAGTAAACTGTAACATACTCAAACAGGAGACGCGAGTCGGGCAACCTTCTTTATTCGGAGCACGTTGCAAGAGAGGGAACACGCGGGCCGGGTCCCGCTTATGTACAACTCCCGGTACAACCTTCTAGACAGGCCAGCCCAATCCTGGCCTGTTAAACTTCCCGCTGCAGTTGGTGATTGGCGGGGTTTATGCGCCCTGTGTTGGGGCGCCTGGGGACAGCCCAGTCGCCTCTGCGCATGGGCGCGTCTGGCTTGGTTGAGTGTACTTGCGTTGTTATGTTGTCTCGCCATGGCGATACACTACACTCCTCCCCCCCTAGTTATTGTACATAGTCCCTTAGGTAGGCGGGAGGCCGGCGTTCCCTGGTAGATCGTCTTGGGGCGGCTTGAGGTGCAGGCACGTCTTCTGCGACGGGGGCTTCTGCGGGAAGCGGTGCGGCAGCGGGCTGTTGATCCGGCTCTGCTGATCATTCGGGCTCTGCTGGCCCAGGGGTCTCGCCAGTCGGTAGGATCGGTGCGGATGCGGAGTCCTCTGGTTGGGGCCCGGCTGGCTCTCCTCCGGGTCTTGCCCCCTCCGCTTCGGTAGGCCCTTCTGGGAGCGTGCGGCGGCGCAGTTGATCGATGTGCCGCCGTAATACCTGGCTCCCCTCTGTGGATACCTCGTAGTGGCGGGACCCTGTTACCCTCAGCACCCGGCCCGCCACCCACTCAGGCCCCCTGGCGTAGTTACGGGCGTATACTGGATCGCCTGCAAAGAACCCCCTGGCTGCGTCCCTGACCTCTGGGGACCCGCGGATGTCTGACGCTCGGTCGGGGTGTAGCCTGTCTAGTCGAGTTATAAGCTTCCGCCCCATGAGGAGTTCGGCCGGGCTAACCCCCGTGACTGGGTTGGGGATTACTCTGTTGTCGAACAGGAAGGCGGCTAGTCTGTGTTCCCAGTCGCCTTGTACGATTGGCCCAGGGCTTCCTTAGTGGTGCGTACCATGCGCTCTGCCTGCCCGTTAGTGGCTGGATGGAACGGGGCTGACCTTACGTGCCTGATCAGGTACCTCTGGAGGAACGCCTGGAATTCCCCAGAGGTGAAGGCGGCCCCGTTATCCGAGACAATAGTGTCCGGGATGCCGTGGGTGCACAGTGCCCTGCGCAGCGCTCGGATTGCTGCTGCTGATGACGTGGATGCCACGGGACAGACCTCCAGCCATTTGGTGTATGCGTCCACCATGATCAGGAAGGTCTGTCCCTGGAAGGGCCCCGCGAAGTCGAGGTGGAGCCTGGACCATGGTTTCCTGGTAGATTCCCACCGAGTGGTGGGGGCGCTGGGAGGTTCGGGCCGCGACTCCTGGCACACCTGGCACCTCCGGACCCAGTTCTCGATCTCCTCGTCCATCCCCGGCCACCAGACGTAGCTCCTGGCTAAGGCCTTCATCCTGACTATGCCGGGGTGGGTCTCGTGGAGGGACTCCAGGACTCGCTTCTGTAGTGGGGGCGGAACCACCACCCTGCTTCCCCATAATATGCACCCTTTGTGGGCTGCTAGTTCCTCCCTCCTCGATTTATAGGGTCTAAATTCTTCCCCCATGTTCCCTTCTGGCCACCCCCTCACCACCCAGTCGAGAACCCTAGCCAGTGTCTTGTTTTTCCCGGTGGCCTTGGCGACCTCCGCAGCGTGGAGGGGCTGTTCCGGGAGTGACTCGATCGACATGACGTGGTGTGCGGGGGCAGAATCTGGGCCCATGTCTGGTTGTGGCAAGCGGCTGAGCGCGTCTGCGTGGCCCATGGCCTTGCCTGCTCGGTGGACCAACGTGTACATGTATGAATTTAGAAATTGGTTCCACCGCAGTACGCGCTGGGACAGTATTTGAGGGGTTTGACGGTCCGGGGCAAGCAGACCCAAGAGCGGCTTGTGGTCGGTGGCTATTGTGAACTTGCGCCCGTATAAGTAATCATTAAACTTATGCACCCCCGCAACGATGGCCAGAGCCTCTTTATCAATTTGAGCGTAATTGCGCTCAGCCGGTGATAGTGTGCGGGAGTAATAGGCCACCGGCACCTCCCTCCCATCCGGGAGTTGGTGCCCCAGGACTGCGCCCACCCCATATGGCGATGCGTCGCAAGCCAGGATGACCGGGAGGTTCTCGTCAAAGTGGTGGAGCACCGCATTAGAGACCAACGTGTCTTTAACCACCTGGAACGCGGCGGCATGGCGTTTGCCCCATACCCAAGGGGCGTGTTTGTCCAGCAGCCTGTGGAGGCGTTCCGCCAAGGCTGCCTTGTGGGGGAGGAACGAGTGATAAAAATTTAATAACCCCAAGAAACTTTGGAGTTCCGCTTTGCACGTGGGGGCCGGGGCTTGTACAATGGCTCGTGTTTTCTCCTCCGTCGGGTGGATTCCTGCTGCGTCTACCGCGAACCCTAGGAACTCCACTCACGGAACGCCCAGTAAGCACTTTTCCCGCTTGACTTTGAGCCCCGCTGACTGGAACCGGCGGAGCACTTCTTGGAGGCGGTTGTTGAATTCCTCCGGGTCGGGAGCGGCGATCAGAACATCGTCAAAAAACGGTTGGACTCTGGGGATTCCTTTAAGGAGAGCATCCATTATGCTTTGGAAGATCCCCGGAGCCACGCTCACCCCAAACTGTAGCCTCCGCACCCTGAAGACCCCCCGGTGTGTGACAATGGTTTGGGCCTCTGCTGTTTTATCATCTACCGGAAGCTGCTGGTAGGCCTGTGCCAGGTCCAGCTTCCCGAAGATCTTTGACCCGGCTAGGGCTCCCAGAACGTGGCTTATTACCGGTACCGGGTACGGATTATCTTGAAGTGCCCTATTTATGGTGCACTTATAATCAGCGCAGATCCGCACCTCTCCGTTGGGCTTAACCGGCGTGACTATTGGGGTTTCCCACGTGGCATATTCTACGGGTTCCAGTACCCCTTGAGCCATAAGGCGGTCCAGTTCGGCCTCTATCTTTGGCTTGAGCGCGAATGGAACCCGCCTGGCCTTGAGCCTAATCGGTCGGACTGTGGGGTCCAGCGGTAGGGAAATGGCCGGCCCCTTGTAGCTACCCAGGGATCCATCGAACACGTCGGGGAACTCGCGGCATGCGTCCCCAACCCCGCTGGTGGATAGGATTTGCCCCACCCCTTCCAGCCGTATTCCCAGGGGTTTGAACCACGCCAAACCCAACAAGGTGGTTAGCTGGCGCTTGACCACCAAAATGTCCAACTTCCCCCTGAAGGACCCCCGCTCTACATGCACCCGGGCCCACCCCGCGGTCTGGACCGGGTTCTTCTGGAAGTCCCTCAAAACAAAGTCCGCCGGTCTTGTCTGGAACCACCGCCCGGGGCACAGGTATCTCAGGGTCTCTTCCGATATAATCGAGATGGACGAACCCGAGTCCACCTCCATTTGGCATGGGGCTCCCTCGATTAGGACCACCATTTTGATTTTGTTGGGAACGCATGGGGGCAAGTTCAGTACCTGAAGGGAGGTGGAGGCGGTGGATTGGTACTCCGCCGACTCTTGGTGGGTAGTGGGCTTCCGGCGGCCGGCTCTGGCCCGGCAGGCCCTCGCGATGTGTCCGGTCTTCCCGCAACTACGGCAGTCCCAGGTCCGGTACTGGCAGTCCCTCCTGTCGTGGGGGTCGCCACAACTGGCGCACTTGGGGGCAGGCTGCCTCTCTGCCGCTGGAGGACGTTCGGCCGCTCGGGGGCGCTGTGCAGCTCAGTTGGGCCGGCCGGCTGGCCGGCGCAGCTGGTGGGCTTCTCCCTCTTCTTGGCGGTCCTGGTCCAGATCCTCGTGGTGCACGGCGTCCGACCGGGCCTTGGGGAAGGTCTTCGAGGTCCTCTTGAACGCCACGGCCTCGCTGAAAGCGCTCTGTAGGGTGAGCTCTTCCTTGGCGAAGAGCTTCTGTTGGAGCCTCTCGTTGCAGAGCCCCCACGTGAAGCGTGCAGTTCCCGGCGATCCTGCGGAGGGCCGCCAGGTAGTCGGCGGCCGATTCTCCCGCCGCCTGGTCCCTTCTGTGGAACAGGAACCGGCGGGCCACCCGCGATGGTTGGGGCAAGAAGTGGCCGGTGAGGAGTCTGCTGACTTCCGCGAAGGACTTCTCCTTGAGGCGAGCGGGGGCCGAAAGACCCTTCGCGATCTCGAAGGTGGCCGCCCCGCAGACGCTCAGGAGGACGTCCCTTTTCATGCTGTCTTCCGTGACCTTGTTGGCCCTCAGGTAGCATTCGACCCGTTCCAGGTAGGACTCCCAGGCCTCTGGATTCGCGGGGTTGAACTGCTCGACGTGGCCGGTGCTTCCACCCTGGTTAGCCATCGTGGCTGCGGCGGCGAATGGTGCCCTTGGTCTCCGATGTAGCCGATGAGGCTAGGATCCCATCCTCGTCGCCACTGTAACGTACTCAAACAGGAGACGCGAGTCGGGCAACCTTCTTTATTCGGAGCACGTTGCAAGAGAGGGAACACGCGGGCCGGGTCCCACTTATGTACAACTCCCGGTACAACCTTCTAGACAGGCCAGCCCAATCCTGGCCTGTTAAACTTCCCGCCGCAGTTGGTGATTGGCGGGGTTTACGCGCCCTGTGTTGGGGCGCCTGGGGACAGCCCAGTCGCCTCTGCGCATGGGCGCGTCTGGCTTGGTTGAGTGTACTTGCGTTGTTACGTTGTCTCGCCATGGCGATACACTACATAAACTGTAGTAGCTTTTAAGTTCTCTTTGTACCTACATAAAGGGGGAGACCATTCCTTTAGTTGGGAAGGATCTAGTGGTGTGTCTGACTCTGTATTCCAAGATCAATTCCAGATTATGGGAGGACTTTGATCTCTTATGGGAGGGCAGTGTTTTTAAAGAATCAATCCAATGATTTGTTTGTTATCAGTACATTTAGTACTGATCCACTTACTTTAAACTCAGTGTGTCTCTCCAACTTTCACAAACATATTGAATTCTAGCAACTTATAAATAAATTTGCTGTTAAGTCCTTGAGGTCTTCGGTCTATCAAAGCTTTCCTTTGCAAATAAGACCACTCAGATACCCATGAGTGGATAGTCTTCTGTTATGTGAATTGATGTTGGGACAGGAACTGTAATCTTGCACTTGCTGTGGAAAAGGGGAGGGGGGACTCTTCCTGAACCTGTTTCAGCAACCCTGATGTAAATGTTCTGCTAACGGAGTGTCCAAATCAAAAAGCACCGGCTGTGTTCATCATCTCAGGCTTCTCATTCCCCAAAGAACTGAAGGTGCTACTGTTACTCTTCTTCTTGATCATGTACATTCTGACTCTCTGTGAAATTCCCTGATTGTCTGGGTGGTGGCATCTGATGTTCAGTTGCACAAGCCCATGTACTGGTTCCTCTGTCAGTTGTCCTTCCTGGATATGGGTTTTTCCTCTGTTCTGTTCCCCAGATTGATTGCAGGTTTATTCCCTGGTGGGAAAATCATCTCTTTTGGAGAATGTATATGTCAAGTATTCTCTCTGAATTCCATCGGATGTGCTGAATGTCTCCTTTACACCATTATGTCTTGCGACCACTTCATTGCGATCTGCAAGGCCCCCCACTACAGCCACATCATGCATTGGAGAGCCTGCCTCACTCTCTGTTTGGGTTCCATCATCGGAGGCTGCGTGAACTCAGTGTTAAAGACGACCCTCACCTTTCAATTGCCCTATGGATGGAACAACCAGATCGACTACATCTTTTGTGACATCCCTGCCCTGCTGAAGCTGCCTTGTATGGACACAACTCTCAATGAGATAGTGATCTTTGTGGATGTCAGCTTGGTGGCTGTAACCTGCTTCATCCTTATCCTCCCCTCCTATGTCTATATTGTCTCTGCCATTTTGAGGATCAGCAGCAGTGAAGGGCATCGCCGGGCCTTCTCCACATGCTCAGCCCACATCACTGTGGTAGTAATCTATTATGTCCCCATTGTTTTCTGTTACCTGAGGCCAGCATCTCAGGACTACATGGATGCTGTGTTGAGCGTGTTCTACACCACAGTAACCCCATTTCTGAATCCTGTCATCTACACATTCAGGAATAAAGAGATGAAGGCCACTCTGTCAAAACTGTGGGTTGGGAATCCCAAGTAAACCACAGCATGCTTATATTGCTGTGTTCTGCCCTAAGCTGTCATCATTAATCAACTCAGTTTGGTCTCACCAAATGTTGGTTGGGCGGAATATCAGAGTGGAGCTGGGGAAGGGGTCACAGTGGCTGTAGATTTGCATCTGGTTCACTACAAAATGGAGGCTGTGAATTAGAGAGATATGCATGGCATAAAAACAAAACAAAAACAAAGTCGAGATTAAAGTGTTTTTGTTTTACGTATTTTAAGGCAAAAGCAATTTCAGAGTTTAACTCAAATGTTGCCAGCCCATGGTTATTTAACCTTGTTGAACTGGCTCTGTGGAGCCTGAGGTACCTAGGCTGGTTTCACGCTGTGAAACTAACATGATTTTATCCTGTTCTGAAAAAATCCACTTCAGTTTCAGTGACAGGATCCCAGCAGCTGTCTGTGGTTGCCCATTTGCACTGCTAGCCCAGCTCAACCACGGACCACTGCAGAAAGGGTCATTTTTTCTAAAAAGGGCCCCTGAGGTGCACATGTCCACTTCAATCAGAGAAGCGGACAAGAGCACCTCAGAGAGGGGTGAGGGGAAAAAAAATCCCAACCTTGCCGGAAATGACTTGACATGATCACACAGCTCTTCGGCTTATGAGTCGCTCCAGGGCATTCAGACAGCAGCCGATTATGCATTCTACATCTGATTCAGGGGGAGGGTTGAGGGGAAAATCCAGGCAGCTTCTTGATGCGGATAGGAGGCATCTGGAGACGGGGTGCATATGGGTGCGGCTCAGAGGGCAGATGTGCTGGTGTGATTGTGCACTTTTAATCCGAATGGGAGGTAGGGCTAGGTCGGGGCAAATCTCCTGTGTGAAACTACCCCTAGACTCTCATCCATCTCCTGTTCATCCAGCGTGGTGGAATGGAGTGGTTTTTCTGCAGACTAAATCCACTCTTTTCTTTTTTGGTGGATTAGTTCTTTGTCTCCGCCATTTTGAGGATCAGCAGCAGTGAAGGGCGTCACCGGGCCTTCTCCACGTGCTCAGCCCACATCACTGTGGTCGTTATCTATTATGTCCTGGTCGTTTTCCATTACTTGAGGCCAGCATCTCAGGACTCCGTGGATGTCATCTACACATTCAGGAATAAAGAGATGAAGGCCGCTCTGTTAAAACTGTGGGTTGGGAACCCCAGTTAAACAGTACCATGCTTGAATGGCTATGTTCCACTCTAAGCTATCATCACCAATCACCTCAACTTGATTTGACTAATGTTACTTGGGCTGATTATAAGAGTGGAGCTGGGGAGGGGGTCAAAGTGGCTGAAGATATGCATCTGGTTTACTTCAAAATGGAGGCTGGGAATTAGAGAGATATGCATGGTATATATAATATAAACAAGATAGAGATTAAAGTGTTCTTTAATAATTCTAGGCATCCACAATACTGCAATTTAGCACAGATGTTGCTAATCCATGATTATTTTACCTTGTTGAACTAGCTCTGTGGAGACTGAGGTACATAGACTCTCTTCTGTCTCCTATTCAGCCAGCAGGGTGGAGTGGAGTGGTTCTTAATCAGACTAAAACCATTCTTTTCTTTTTCTGGTGGATTGGTATTTTGTAAGAGTAAAACTTGGAATGTCAATTTAGGATGAGGGTTCAGATGCCTACTCAGACATGAAGTTCACTGTATGACCTTAGGACATTTGCTAAGTCTCAGCGTAGCCCACCTCAAAGTGGATATAAAATGGGTGGATATAATCATATGTAAACCACCTTGAGTTCCATTGAAGAGTTGCTGGCAAGATATGCTAGGTTATCTATCATAATGTGATGGTTTAACTTGTAATTTATGAGTCTTCTTTGCGTGGAACTGGTTCCAGGTCCAAGGCTGAATCAGGGGCGTAGCTAGGGCTTTGGGGGCCCGGGGCCCAAGATTTATGTGGGCCCCCCTATGTGTGTGCACGCCGCCAGAAACAGGATATGATGTCACTTCCGGTGATGTCACTTCCGCAAGATGGCCACCACTTGCGAGGGAGCCCTGCTGGAAACAGGAAGTGATGTAACTTCCCCAAAATGGCCACCACTTGTGGGGGGGAAACAGGAAGTGGTGTCACTTTGCGGGCGGCACCCCCCCCCCCAAGATGGCACTGCTGGTGCGATCTAGGTCATGTGATTGATAACCTGATTACCCCACCACACCATGTGACAGGGGGAAATGCCACAAGCAGCCTGCTGGCCCAGCTGTTCCCCTTGTGCCCTGAACTTGTGGGACTTCTATATTAAGCAAGCTTACAAGAAAAACAAGGAAAACAAAAACAGGCATACTGATGTGGTTTTCAACAAGCAAAGCTATAAGGAGGTCCCCATGGAACGTCTAATCACTTAGATTTTCTCCCAAGCTAGGATTTCCCTTGCCTTTATGCTAGTTGCTACTATCAGATCTTTCCAGGGATCCCTGGATGTCCCATAAGTAAGAATAAGCCAGTCAGCTATTTGTTAAAAGCAGTTCTTTATCTATTCCACCCTTTGGGTGAAGAAGTACTTCCTTTTATCCGTTTTAACCTGACTGCTCAGCAATTTCATTGAATGCCCACAAGTTCTTGTATTGTGAGAAAGGGAGAAAAGTACTTCTTTCTCTACTTTCTCCATCCCATGCATTATCTTGTAAACCTATATCATGTCTAGGCTTCCCAATCCCCAGGTCCCAGAGGGGGATCTCCTGGTTTTACAGGCTTCCCCCCTCCCCCAGCCAGCTGGCCGGCGGGGGAAGCCCCGCCCCCAGAGCCATCATGCACCTCTATGAACGATTCCCATAGGGAATGATGGGGAATTGATCCGCGGGTATCGGGGGCTCTGGGGGGGCTGTTTTTTGAGATAGAGGCACCAAATTTTCAGTATAGCATCTAGTGCCTCTCCCCAAAATACCTCCCAAGTTTCAAAAGGATTGGACCAGGGGGTCCAATTCTATGAGCCCCAAAAGAAGGTGCCCCTATCCTTCATTATTTCCTATGGAAGGCATTTAAAAATTTGTGCAGTCCCTTTAAATGTGATGGCCAGAACTCTCTTGAAGTTCAATTATGCTTGTCACACCCTTGCTCTTGGCTCCGCCCCCAATGTCTCCTGGCTCCACCCCCAAAGACTCCTGGCTCCACCCCCAAAGTCCCCAGATATTTCTTAAATTGGACTTGGCAACCCTAATCATGTCACCCCGCAGTTGACGTTTCTCCAAGCTAAAGAGTCCCAAGAGTTTCAACCTTTCTTCATAGGGAAAGTGTTCCAGCCCTTTAATCATTCTAGTTGCCCTTTTCTGGACTTTTTCCAATGCTATAATATCCTTTTTGAGGTGCGGTGACCAGAATTGCACACAGTATTCCAAATGAGACTGCACCATCGATTTATACAGGGGTTTATGATACTGGTTGATTTGTTTTCAATTCCCTTCCTAATAATTCCCAGCATGGCGTTGGCCTTTTTTATTGCAAACGCACACTGTCTTGACATTTTCAGTGAGTTATCTACCATGACCCCAAGATCTTTCTCTTGGTCAGTCTCTGCCGTTCACAACCCATCAACTTGTATTTGTAGCTGGGATTCTTGGCCCCAATGTGCATTGCTTTGCAGTTTGCACTTGGCCACACTGAACCTCATCTGCCCACTCACCCAGCCTCAACAGATCCCTTTGGAGTGCCTCACAATCCTCTCTGGTTCTCACCACCCTGAACAATTTAGCGTCATCTGCAGACTTGGCCACTTCACTGCTCACTCCCAACTCCAAATCATTTATGAACAAGTTAAAGAGCATGGGACCCAGTACTGAGCCCTGCGGCACCCCACTGCTTACTAGCTTGGTGTCAGGGGGTGTGGTCTCATATGCAAATGACTTCCTGCTGGGCTTCTTCTACCAAAAATGCCCTGCAAAAACAATAGTGATGTCAGGAGGTGTGGCCTAATATGCAGATGAGTTCCTGCTGGGCTTTTTCTACTCAAAAAGCTCTGGTAATGCATGACATTTTCTCTGTATAAAAAAACCCTTGCTTACAAGAGCTAGGTGACTGGTGTCTGTACATTTCAAGTCAGTGTCCCTAAGAGCATAAGAGAAGCCATGTTGAGTCAGACCAGTGGCTCATCCAGTCTAACACACTCTGTGTCATACAGTGGCCAAAAAGACCCAGGTGCCATCAAAAGGTCCTCCAGTTGGGCCAGAGCTCCAGAAGCTCCCCCACACTGTTGCCCCCCAAGCACTAAAAATGCAGAGCATCACTGCCCTAGACATAACAACGTAACAGAAGCCATGTTGGATCAGACCAACGGACCAACGGCCCATCCAGTTCAACACTCTGTGCCACACAGTGGGCAAAGCCCAGGGGTTATCAGGAAGTCTACCACAAGCAGGGCCAGAACTCCAGAAGCCTCCCCCGACCACTGTTGCCCCCCAAGCTCTAAGAATGCAGAGCATCACTGCCCTAGACATAAGAACATAACAGAAGCTACATTGGATCAGGCCAATGACCCATCTGGTCCAACACTCTGTGTCACACAGTGGCCAAAACCCAGGTGCCATCAGGAGGTCCATCAGAGGAGCCAGTACACTAGAAGCCCTCCCACTGTGCCCCTCCAAGCACCAAGAATATGGAGCATCACTGCCTCAGACCTAAGAACATAAGAGAAGCCATGTTGGATCAGGCCAATGGCCCATCCAGTTCAACACAGTTCAACACACTGTATCACAGAGTGGCCAAAAAACCCAGGTGCCATCAGGAGGTCCACCAGTGGGGCCAGAACTCCAGAAGCCCTCCCACTCTTGCCCCCCAAGCACCAAGAATACCCGGCACCACTGCCTCAGACATAAGAATGTAAGAGAATCCATGTTGGTTCAGGCCAATGGCCCATCTGGTCCAACACTCTGTGTCACACAGTGGCCAAAACCCAGGTGCCATCAGAAAGTCCACCAGCAGAGCCAGACCTTGGCCTCTTATCCAAATGAAAGAGCAATTCGATGTAAGTAAAAACATGCTAAATACATACAGCAAAGTTGCCAGGATGCAGTCCTCTTGAAATATGTCTAATGCATTCTCAGCCCACAGAAGACTGTCTCTACTCCAGATCCCACCCCTGCCCTCCCTCGGACAACTTACAGGCCCTCCATTTTGAGACTGAATTGCTAATTCAGTTTCACAATGACACAAAGCTATCCAATGTGAAAAGGCACATTGTCGCCAATGTTGGAATTTTAATTTAAATGCTGTCCTTTCGGGGGGGGGGGGGATAAAAATACCATTGCTTTGGAGAGGCTCAAAGAATTCTTTGGGGATCCACACACTAGGATATTTCTAAATCCATTCAAAATTAGTCACCACAGCCCCAGATGGTTAGCATATTGAAAACGAGAAGAAGGGGACTCTAAGCTATTTTTCTCCTTCGTGAAAATTGGATTTCTAATTGTTAGGAAAGAAGGTTCCAAAGTCACATTTAGAGGGGGGAAAGATGCAAGTTTCTGGTTCCACTGGTGAACGGTATGTCTAGTCATGAAGCAATGTATCAAAGAACTTGTGTGTGTGTGTGTGTGTGTGTGTGTGTGTGTAATTTGGGGTATAAGCTTTAGAAGCAATAGTAGGAAGTTTGAGTCCAGAGGCACCTTTAAGGCTAAAGAAAGTTTAATTCTGGGTGTATGCACACTTCCTTACATTCTGGGTGTACGCACACTTCCTCAGATACATTATCAGGAGTTGACAAAATTCCTTTAAGTCAGGCGCCCAAGTGTTCCGAGCATTTTAAACAAAGCAGGAGTCAAGTTGCACCTTTAAGACCAACCAATTCTCATTTAGAACGTAAGCTTTCGTGTGCTCTTAAGCACACTTTATCAGACGAGGAATCCAGCACAGTGAGCAAAGCCATATATAGCTGAGCAGAGCCATTCATAGCTGGTAGGCAGTTTAAAGTCAGGCCATTAATAACAAGGCTTATGCTGTATGTGAAGAGCATCACATATGCTCAAGTGACATCTTGGAGGCAAATGCAGAATACTTGAGACTGTTCCCAGCTTGCCCGGACATGTCCAGGCGACAAGGTTTCCGCCCAGGGGAGGGAACATTTGAAGAATCCCTTTCCCTAATGATGGGCCCTGGCTCCAACTCGCAAGCGCCCTTGACAGCGGCAGGGACTGGAAAAGGGCAGAAACCAGCCACGATGCTATCCCATGCCCTCTTACCTGGCCCCACGGAGGATAGCGGCAGCTGCTGTCTGGCTGCCGCTTCTGCAGACATGCCCAAGTCGGAGCACAGGCCCGCGCACGGCTCTCCTCGGACTGGCGCCTCCCCTCGGCTGAAAAGGCGCGCCAACGCCGGCCTTCTTTCCCGCAAAGAACCGGCCTCAAGAGGTCAGAAAAGAGACTTGCTCTCGCCGAGAGAAACGCCTCGGGACCGATTGGGGCAAGGAAGGGAGATAATCATGACCAGTTGGGACTTCGCGTTGGTCTGGCAACTCATGGAACCTGGGATAAGGCCGCACGCGCGCATTCTGAGGCGAGGGAACGAGGGAGGGGGGTGGAGAAAAAGCGACGCGCCTTTCCCGCGCTTTCAGCCCGATTGCATGAGAGAGAGGGGGGAAAAAGGGGAGAGGGGGAAGGGAAGGGAACGAGGAGCCCCGCCGTGCGCGCGCGCTCCCCCTCGCAGCGCAGCAACATGGCTATTGTTTGGGAGCCCCCTTGGCAATGCGGGGACCCCACGGACCTGGGGCGGCCCGCCCCGCCCGCCCCCCCTCCCAACGCCATTGGGCTGAATACAACCTATAACTTGGTATTTCTCATTGTGTCAAAATGTTGTCAGACTGGTGTAACCCGGGCATTGGAAATAAGGACATATTCAAAGCTTAGGGCCGCCCACTCACACACCTTGGGTTAAGAAACTATTCATTATAACAGGGGAAATATGGCACATCGGGTAGTGTGCGCCCCACTCCCCAAACTCTTTCCCTTCCAACCCAACAGTCCAGTATTTTTATTTTTAAAATTAAATTTAATTTAATTTATATCTTGCCCTCCCCGCCGAAAAAGGCTCAGTAGTCAGTGTCCCAGAAGTTCTGTTTTCTTGTTGAAGCTGGTCCAGTCGCAGTCCCTCAGAATCAGGCCTCAAGAGGGAACGAAAGTTCTCAGGGCCTCCTTCCTCACCATTTGAGTGGAGAAATCAGCTCCAGTTCATAGACAAGCGGTCTGGGGGCTAACTCCTCCAAAAGAAGTGATTATCGGAGTGGAGCTGGAGAGGGGGTCACAGCGGCTTTAGATTTAGATCTGTTTCACTTCAAAATGGAGGACATCAATTACAAGCGCCACAATGTTGTTTGAATTGATTCTAATATTGGCAAGTTTACTGTTTTTAATACTGTAATTTAATACTGTTATTCTGGTTCATTGTTAGCCCCCCTGAGCCCATTCATGGAGGGGGCGGGATCTAAATCCAAAGTAAATAAATAAATAAAAAAGAGAAATGCATGACATAAATAAAAGAAACAAAATAGAGATTGAACTGTTTTTCTTTTAAATAGCTTTAAGACAAAAACTATTCCAGCATTTAACCCAAATGTTGCCAACCCATGAGTATTTCACCTTGTCTGTGGAGCCTGAGAATAGACTCTTCCATCTTGTATTCAGCAAGTGTGATGTTTTTGTTTTGTTTTTTGGCCAGACTAAAACAATTTTTTTCTTTTTTGGTGGAGTGGTTCTTTGTCTGGCTAAAACTTGGAATGTCAGTTGGGGATGAGGGTTCAGATGCTTACTCAGCCATGAAGTTCACTTTCTAAGTCTCAGCCTAACCCATCTCAGAGTGGAGGTAAAACAGGAGGATACAATCATATGTAAACCAACTTGAGTTCCATGGAAGAGTTGCTGGCAAAATGTGCTAGGGCGACTGTCATAATGTGATAGTTTAACTTGTAACACATGAGTCTTCTGTGAGTGGAAGGGCACCTCTGGTTCCAATCCCATGGCTGAATACAACCTATAACTTGGTATTTGTCCGTGTGTCTGTAATATAGTGGGTTCCACACAGTGATGAGGTGAGGTGGTAGTGATCATAGCTCTTTTATTAGATACAGCATAGTATAGCACTGCACTCAAAGACTGAAGACTGGGCCAACGGGGCCAACTATATGTACACTCAAGGTTCCCGCGCTAGCATGCTATTGGACCATTCAAACCAGCAGGGGGTTCGTGACTGGAGTAAGGCAGAAGGGATTTGGATCCTACTTCCTATTGTTCCTGAGCCCCCAAGCTTAGTCCTACAGGCTCCAATGAGCCAGGCAACAACTCCATACATTAGTCACAATTCTGATCACATATACAACAGTGTCAAAATGTTGCCAGACTGGTGTAACCCGGGCATTGGAAATAAGGGCAAATTCAAGGCTTAGAACCTCCCACACACACCCCTTGCTTTAAGCAATATATAACTATTCATTACAAAAGGGGAAATACAATATGGCACACTGGGTAGTGTGCTCCCCACCTAGGCTTGCCAATCCCCAGGTCCCAGCGGGGGTTCTTCTAGGCTCCTTTCCGCCCCCAGTCAGCTGGCTGGCGGGGGGAAGCCCCGCCCCCACAACCATCATGTGACTTTCCACCTTCGGAGGCTTGTCTCTATTAGAAAGCCTTCCTCTTTGGATGGTGTGTCTGCGTCTTTGAGGCTGAAGGGGAGCAGGGGGGGAGGAGGCAGAACAACATGGCTGTGAAAGGAGCCCAGACCCTTCGTTTGTTGCACAATCTTTGCAGAGGTTATTTGCATAGTGTGAAGGTAAACGTGAACCTTTGGTTGCCCTGTGTTACTGTGAAAAACTTGGAAATTCAGCTACTCGTGGTAGAGGTGCCAATTCCCAGGTTGGGGCAGGGGGTCCCTGGTTTGGAGGCTCTCCGGAGCTTCAGGGTCATCAGAACCAAGGGTGGGAGGGACGGAAATGTCTGCTGAGCCATAGGGTATAATGGAGTATTAATCTCAGAGTATCTGGGGCTCTGGAGGGGCGGTTTTTTGAGGTAGAGGTACCAAATTTTCAGCATAGCATCTGATGGGTCTCCTCAAAATGCTCTCCAAGTTTAAAAAAGATTGAACTATGGGGTCCAATTCTTTGAGCCCCAAAAGAAGGTGCTCCTATCCTTCATTATTTCTAATGTAGGGAAGGCAAACCCAACAGTCTAGTTGTCAGTGTCCCAGAATTGCTGTTTTCTTGTTGAAGCTGGTCCAGTAACAGTCCCTTAGAAGGAAGCCTCAAGAGGGAAGGTAAGTTTTCAGGGCCTCCTTCCTCAATATTTGAGAGGGGAAATCAGCTCCAGTTCATAGGCGGGAGGTCTGGGAGCTAACTCCTCCAAAATAAATGATTTCTAAAAAGGGAGGACCCACAATGGACAAAACGTCTTCAGCTGAGGCCTTTCAGCAATCCAGTCCTTTGAGAGACAAAATAACTAGGCCTCATGCTACACATTCTGCTTCCTCTTTGTTTTTCTTCCAGTCCTCCTACACACACTCCTTCTAATATACAAATTGAGTAGTTTAATTGCTCAGCCCAACAGCATATATCTCCACAGCTCTACACTGGTGTTCTGCCAACTAAGCCAGATTGGGCAACCAGCCTCCTTCCTGTCTTGCCCTGACCTACCTCCAGAAATCCATAGTCTCCTCCAGGTTAGAGTACTGTAACTTGCTCTACGTAGGGCTACATTTGAGATTGACCTGGAAATTACAACTGATCCAGAAAGTAGTGGCCGGGTCCTTATAGGGACCTAGATTTGCCAGCCTTCAATTGCAATTGCTACTGGAACTGGAAATAGCAGCGTGCTTGTAACTTCTTGTTTCTTTGTCAGAGTGAAATTTGGAAAGTTTAGGATGAGGGTCCAGATGCCTACTCAGCCATGAAGTTTACTGTAGAGAGAAATGCATGGCATAAATAAAATAAACAAAATAGAGAAGGAAATGGTTGTTTGTTTTTTAAATAGTAACTTAAGGCAAAAACAATTCCGGAGTTTAATCCAAATGTTGCCAACCCATGGTTATTTTACCTTGTTGAACTGGCTCTGTGGAGCCTGAGTGTAGACTCTTCCATCTCCTATTCAGCCAGTGTGGTAGAGTGGAGGGGCTTCTTGTCAGACTACAACCATGCTTTTCTGGTGGAATGGTTCTTTGTCAGACCAAAACTTGGAGTGTCAGTTTAGGATGACGGTTCTGATGCCAACTCTGCCATAAAGTTCACTGTATGACCTCAGGACACTTGCTAAGTCTCAGCCTAGCCCACCTCATAGTGGAGATAAAACAGGGGAATACAATCATATGTAACCTTGAGTTCCATTGAAGAATTGCTGGTGAAATATGCTAGTTGACTGTCAAAATGTGATGGTTTAACTTGTAATTTATGAGTCTTCTATGATTGGAAAGTAGGGTTGCCAAGTCTAACTCAGAAAATACCTGGGGACTTTGAAGGTGTGGCTGGGAGACTTTGGAGGTAGAGCCAGGAGACTTTCCCATTCCCTAAAATAAACACATAAAAATACAGCAGTACCATTCCCCTGAATACAGTCTTCATTTCCTCATCCTTCAGGATCTGGCTGTGCTTCCTCTCTCTCTCTCTCTCTCACACACACACACATACAAAGCAGCCAAAATAAACACTGTTGGAAGCACACATTTTGTGGCCTCACTGGGGCAATTTACTCACCATGGGAGTTGTTGAATGCTGCATACTCAGCCAAGTTCTTCAGATAACGCAGGGAAACCAGAGGTTCTACTTTACTCTTTACCAGGGGTCGTTTTGTAGGGGGAAAGGTGCAGGAGCTCAGCGGCATATCTCATTTGCATATGCCCCGGGATTTGTGTGCAGTGGGCAGAAAACTCCCCACTGCATGCAGACCCTGGCTGGAGGTTCAGGAGCAGTGCTCCTGTGAGCTTCTGCTGAATTGAAGCCCTGCTCTTTATTCTCTATTTCAGGGGTGGCCAACGGTAGCTCTCCAGATGTTTTTTGCCTACAACTCCCATTAGCCCCAGCCAGCATGGCTGATGGCTGGGGCTGATGGGAATTGTAGGCAAAAAACAACTGGAGAGCTACTGTTGGCCACTCCTGCTCTATTTTACTGTGTAAACCACTTCTGAAGGGACTGTAAAACAAACGGAGGGGCTGAGATCCTTCCCTTTCCTTTCTCACAACAGCCACATTGTTCTGCAGGATCACCCCACCCCCATTCTGCCTGGCTCCAGAGACTTAAAGGCACACACACCTTTCAAAAAGCAAGCCATTCCCAAGAATCTTCAAAGCCTTCCAAGGTTGAAAAGCACGTGGGGGCTGTTGAGGCAGGGCTTCCTCCCACCAGCCAGCTGGCTGGGGGCAGGAAGGAGCCTGCAAAACCGAGGGAATCCCCCACTGGGACTTGGGGATTGGCAAGCCTAGTGGAAGGGCACCTCTGGTTCCCATGGCTGAATATATAAAAGATATAACTTGTTATTTGTCAGTGTGTCAGAATGTTGCCAGACTGGTGTAACCCAAGCATTGGAAATAAGGGCAAATTCAAGGCATAGGGCCTCCTTTCTTAAAGCCCCTCTCCCACTCACCCACCTTGGCTTAAGCAAAGTAACTATTCATTACAACATGGGGAATACAATATGGCACACTGGGCAGTGTGCTCCCTGCCCCCAAACTCTTTTCCTTCTGAACCCAACAGTCCGGTAGTCAGTGTCCCAGAAGTGTTGTTTTCTTGTTGAAGCTGATCCAGCTGCATCCCCTCAGAACCAGGCTTTGAATGGGAAGGAAAGTTTTCAGGGCCTTTCTCCTCACCATTCAAGAGGAGAAATCAATTCCAGTTCCTAGGCAGGCAGCCTGTGGGCTAATTCCTCCAAAAGAACTGATTTCTGAAAAGGAAGGGTCCACTCCAGACAAAATTTCTTCAGCGGAGGCCTTTCAGCAATTCAGTCCTTTGAGAGAAAGAAATGACTAGGCCTCATGTTCCACACCCTTTTCTTCCTGCTGTCAGGACTTGTAACCTTTCTGCTTGTTTGCTTTAGCCATACTGACTCCATGTTGTAATTTAGAGTGCTTGACAACGGTCATTAACCCTGGCCCCACTGCTATGCCAACTATTTAGGGCACACATAAAATAGTTGAGACCGTGTGAATAATTGCTTTATTGTGCTTTGCGGCTAGCATAAAATGTAACCAACGGCCAGGAGTCGCCATTACTGTTATTTCGTTACTCTGGTACTATAGTTCTTCAATAAAAGTCTTAACTTGTAACAAGTATTGGACTCGACTGAAGTTCCTCCAAGTCCTGACATTATAACAGTAATCCCTTTGTCTTGGACTTATCTGTACTGGCAACCTGGCCCGATGGCGGCAAAGGCTCCAGACAACGGAGAGCCCAACATTCCACCCGATGAGGAACCCCTCGACCCGAAGGTAACGGGGGCGAGGAGAAAGCTGAAAGTCCCAGCGCCTTTCTCTGTGGATGCCTTCCCTCCCCGAACCTGGAGCCCGAGGAAGTCGACGGCCGCAATGGAGGCCGCGGAGCAACGTTACCGGATCCTCGCCACAGGCGGCGGAGAGGACGAGGGGGACGAGCCCAGGGACGAAGGGCTCGGCACCTACGGCGGAGGGGACCCAATCCGAACACTATGCAACGAACTGTTCGATTGGGTGAAGGAGATCCACGACGAGGTCCACGCATCTCGAACCCTGATGGCCGAGGAGATGCAGCAGAACCTGGGGGCGATACACGACCAGATACGCGCACTCCAGGGAGCAGGACCCGTGGGCCCGATCCCGGGCGGAGGGGCGCCCGCGGGGCCCCCGGCTGGACCTCCCGCAGGCCCCCCGGGCGGGGGAGTACCACCAGCCGGACCACCAGCGGGGCCCCCGGCAGGACCTCCCGCGGGTCCCCCCGCAGGACCGCCGGCAGGACCACCAGCCGGACCGCCCGCCGGTCCCCCGACCGGGCCACCCGCAGGTCCGCCGGCCGGGCCGCCCGCCGGTCCACCGGCTGGACCGCCGGTGGGCCCCCCGGCCCCGCCACCCGGCGGGCCGATTGCCCCGGCGCTGCCGGCCCCGATCGCCCCGGCCGGGGGCGACGGGGGAGGAACCAGGGAACTGAAAATCACGTTCGATGGAGACGGGGACGAAGTGGAGTATTTCACAATCCAGTGCAACACGTTCTTCACGCACTGGGGAGTGGGCTACCCCACAGAGGCGAGCCGGGTCGACCACATCGCCTCCAAACTACGAGGGCCGGCTCGGAAATGGTACGTAGGGCTCTACACGGGGAGGAAGCCCGAGCTAGCCACGGTGGCCGATTTCCTACAGGCGATGCTCCGACAGTACGGAGACCCCCTACGAGAGGAGAAAGCCATCGTGGCCCTACAAAGGATAGAACAAGGCAACCGCACCACCCGCGAGTACGCTACCGAGTTCATGGGGCTCTGCGCGGCGGCCCGGGGTTGGAACGAAGTTATGAAATATACCGCATTCAAGAACGGCCTGAACGCGAACATCCTCGATCGGTGTTACCACCAAGGAAGGCCAGACACCCTGGTGGGCTGGATCCAGCTGGCAGGAGAGGTGGAAACGGACCTCCAGCACGTCGGAATGCGGCGGCAGCAGCAAAGTAAGAAGGGAGGGAAGCCAACCCCCTCCCCCAGCAAAGCCGAGGAAAAGCGAGGCCCCATGACTTCGACCCCCTCGGCCACTGCGCGGAAATGCTTCCGATGTGGGGACCCCAACCACCTGGCCGCCAACTGCCCGGTGAAACCAACACCAACCCCGACGCCGCCAAAGCCAGCATCCACGGCACAAAAGAAGAAAGGTAGCCGCTTGAAGGAGCCCAGTCGGGGCGCTGTCGCCACCTCCTTGGCGATTGACGAGGATATTACCACCATAGAAGAATCCAGTGAGGAGTCCTGGGAGCAAGAGTCGGCGGGAAACGACAGCGACCTGCTTTAATTGGTGCCGCGAGGCAGGTCGACCAAACGCCGGCACTACTAACGGTGAGAATTACCGGGGGGCTATTATTTATGGCAGTCACCCTCTTGAACCCCAATCTCAAAAGATTCATGCACGCCAGGGCCCTGATCGACTCCGGGTGCACCCGAGACATCATCACCCCGCGCCTGGTGGAGGCGCTGGGGCTAGCCACAACCCCCCTTCCCCACCCCATCCAATTCGAACAAATGGATGGATCAATTATGAGGGGAGAGCCTTGCACACTAGAAACCCAGGCCACCCCCATGGGAACGGAGGAACATTGGGGAGTAGAGACTTTTGTCATAGCCCCATCCTCCTCCTTCGATGTAGTGATGGGAGCCGGGTGGCTGGCCAGGCACCAACCAGACATTCGATGGGCCGAGCAGATTGTGCAGTTCCCGGACTGGCGGTGTGAACACCACCACTGGAGGGCCGAGTGGGGCCCGAAAGCACCCCCCCAGAACGAGAGACTTTGCCTCACACTTGAGGAAGTGAGGTCGATACCCAAAGAATACAGGGACTTGAAGAAAGCCTTTAGCGAACGGGAGGCCGACGAGCTCCCCCCGCACTGCCCGACGGACTGCGCTATCGAACTAATCCCAGGGCAGGCGCTACCAAAGGCAAAGCTGTACTCGATGGGGTGGGCAGAGAAAGCGGAACTGAGAAAATTCATTGATAAAAACTTGAAACGGGGGTTCATCCGACCAGCGACGGCCCCCCATGCGGCCCCGGTCCTGTTCCGCAAGAAAAAGGATGGGGGGCTTAGACTTTGCACAGATTTTCACGGGATAAACGGGATTTCAAGTTCCAATGCTTACCCGATCCCGCTGATAAGGGACCTATTGAACACTGTGGCCGAGGGAAAGATTTTCACCAAGCTCGATCTCCAAGATGCGTACTTCCGCGTGAGGATTAAAGAGGGAGACGAGTGGAAAACAGCATTCAACACTCCCATGGGACAATTTGAGTACTTAGTGATGCCCTTCGGGCTTCAGGGGGCACCAGGGGTTTTCATGAACTTCATAAATGAGGTGTTAAGGGAATTTTTGTACAAGGGGGTGGTGGTGTACCTTGATGACATCATTATCTATTCGAAAGATCTAGAATCGCATGTACCCCTGGTGAGAAAAGTGTTGACAACCCTGTGTAAAAACAAATTGTATGCCAAATTGTCTAAATGTGAGTTTCACAAAACAGAACTAGACTACTTGGGTTTCCGAGTGTCAGGGGAGGGACTAGCCATGGACCCCGCCAAAATTCAAGCGGTTCTAGACTGGGAACCCCCCAGAACCCGACGGCAGCTACAATCCTTCCTCGGGTTCGCAAATTTCTACCGCGGATTCATAAAGGGGTTCGCCCGGGTGATGCTCCCCCTCACGGAGCTCCTCAAAACGAAGGGAAAAGGGGATGAAGCAAAAAAGCCCGGCGCGCGCTTAACTTAGACACCAGAATGCCACCGCGCCTTCCAAGAGCTCAAACAACTCTTCACTTCTGAACCAATATTGGCTCACCCCAATGAATTAAAACCCTTCGTGGTGCAATGTGACGCTTCCGACGTCGCCGTAGGAGCCATATTGATGCAGAAGAATGAAGGGGGGGAACTACGCCCCTGTGCATATATCTCCCACAAATTTTCCAATGAACAAAGGAACTGGTCAGTCTGGGACAAGGAAGCCTTTGCAGTAATGTTTGCCTTAAAAACCTGGAGATCTTGGCTAGAGGGAGCCCGAGTCCCCTTCGAAATCTGGACTGACCACAAAAATCTAGAGGCCCTCACCGGCCGCCGTAAACTGACGGCCAAGCAGATCTGATGGGCGGGGTTCTTTGCTAAGTTTGACTTCGTGTTAAAATACATCCCCGGCACCAAAAACTTTTTGGCCGATGCGCTATCGCGCCTGCCTCAGCACGAAAGCCAGAGAGAGGAGGTAGTCGATTCTCTCATCCCCCCCTCTGCAGTCGCAGGAGGGGTCACCACCCGCTCAGGGAAACAGACTGGGACCCCTGAACTACCCAGAAAAGAGCATTTCGCCACAGAAGCAGAACTAGAAGGAGGCGAACGCCCAGAAGGGCTCGAGAAGGGCGAGGGGGGGGTCTGGCTTCACAAAGGGAAAATCTACGTGCCGAAATCCTTGAGAAAGGAAGTTTTGGAACAATGCCACTCTAACCACCTAGCGGGCCACTTTGGGTATGTGAAAACCCTTAATCTAATCATTCGGCAGTTCTGGTAGCCCCGATTAAAAAAAGATGTCTCCGAATTCGTGTTCACATGCCCCACTTGCATTATGTCCAAACGGCGGGGGTGGGGGGAAGCCACCGGGCCACCTCGTCCCTCTCCCCACGGCTAGTCGCCCATGGGCCGTGGTGTCAATGGACTTTATAGTAGAACTACCCCCTTCCCAAGGGAAGACAGTGATACTGGTGGTGGTCGACACCTTCTCTAAACAAGCCCATTTCATTCCCTGCAAAAAACTCCCCACAGCCAAGAAGTTGGCCCAATTATTCTTTAATCACGTGGTCCGACTACACTCATTCCCTGAAAAGGTCATTAGTGACCGCGGACCGCAGTTCGTTGCCAACTTCTGGCGGGAGTTTTGCAAATTGGCCGGCATCGAGCAGGGACTTAGCTCCGCGTACCACCCGCAAACGGACGGACAGACGGAGAGGGTGAACAGGCTTCTGGAACAATACTTGCGGTGCTACATCAACTACCAACAGACAAATTGGGTAGAGCTTTTGCCCTTTGCGGAGTATGGGTACAATAACAGCTTTCATAGCTCTACCAAGACCTCCCCCTTCCAAATTGTCAATGGGTATGAAGGGAAGCCTTTCCCCAACCTCCCCTTACCATCCGGTCCTCAGGGGGCCACTTCATGTCAACAATGGTGGGAAGGACTGAGGGAGGGGTGGAAAGTAATTCAAGAGAATCTGGAGGAGGCAAAGAGGGAGTACAAACGGCACTTTGACAAAAAGCATGCCCTCCAGTGGGAGCTGAAAGAAGGGGAAACGGTGTTTCTATCCACCAAAAACCTGCCCCTCCCGCAAGGGTGTCGAAAGCTTGCGCTGAAATATCTAGGTCCATTCAAAATCAAAAGGGTGATCAATAAACTGACGGAAGTGGGAGGTGAGAGCCACAGTAAACACAAAAGCAGGAAGGGCCTATGCCAGATCAAGCAACGAATCCCCTTCCTGTCTCACCCTAATCTATTTACAGAAATCCATGCCACAGCCAAATCCAGGTTAGACTACTGTAACTTGCTCTACACAGGGCTACCCTTGAGGCTGACCTGGAAATTACAACTGGTCCAGAAAGCAGCGACCTGGGTCCTTATAGGGACTTCGAGTTGCCAGCCTCCAAGTGCAATCGCTACTGGGACTGGGAGTTGTAGTGCGGTTGTAACTTCCTGTGGCAAACTTGCAGAATAAGTAACTTCAAGTTTGGCTGTAAGAGTGTGTTTGTTGGGGAGGGGGGAGGGTTGAAAAGAAACCATTTTTATTAGAAACACAACTCTACCTTCAACCAAAACACCGTTATCAGAAAACCGTTCAAAGCACCCAATAAACAGAGCTTAGCCCCAACAATGGTCCTACCCCAGTGACTTCACCATGTGCAACTGGCTATATCAGGGGTGTCCAACGGTAGCTCTCCAGATGTTTTTTGCCTACAACTCACATCAGCCTCAGCCATCAGCCATGCTGGCTGGGGCTGATGGGAGTTGTAGGCAAAAAAATATCTGGAGAGCTACCGTTGGCCACCCCTGGGCTATATGAACCTTCCAGAGATGGTTTTCAATGTAAGTTACTCAGATCATTGGCTGCGTAATTTAGCAAAAGCCAGAGAGATTATAAAAGGATGTAGCTAATCATTCAGCAGGGCTTTCCCCCTTCTGTTTGCTACAAATACATAATTCCTCCAAAGAGTATATTTAACAACACTCACTGGAGTTACTGCAAAGGGTTCATCGTAAACATCATAATTGTCACCAGCGGACATGTCTACAAGACTTTGGGGAAATGACCAAAGTGGCAGCTAGTGACTCACAGACGATACAACTGTATAAAGACATATGAGACCATAGAACGTCTTTTTGCAGATGGAGAACATTCATCCAAAACTTCATTTCTAGCAGCAGCTGAACCTAAATTAAAGACGACTTCCCATCTAGATAGATAGCTCTGCTTGGGTTGTCTGAGCGCGACAGCTTGCCCTGTACAAATTCTCCTTCTTAACAGACAATAGGATGGAAGCATTTTTGTTGTGTGATGTTTGAAGCAGTTGGAAGAAATAGATAAAAAAGGGTAAAGCGACAACTCTACAGAAGATGGAAGAAAGAAAGCAGCAGAAGAATCAAGTAAGAAGAGATGGGAAAGACTTTGATCAAGTAGGTTCTGGTTTACATGCCGTGGCATGTAAATGTTTTTTGGAAGCCACAAGACTCTTCATTGTTTTGACTGCAACTCACAATCATCGGCACTCTTCGGGAAGGAAATCTTGGCTCCACCATCATCACCTGTGCTCAGGATGCTGAGGCTGATGCATTTGCAGAAGCTTGACTTACATCACTGAGCCAGATATTCCATCTCTATAACCTTTATAAGTGAAACAAACTGAAATGATAGGTAGCCGGCAAGTTACAAGTAAGCTGTGCTAGGATTTAGGTTATCTTTGTACTTAAATCAAGGGGGAGACCATTCCTTTAGTTGGGAAGGATCTGGGGGTGTGTCTGACTCCATATTCCAAAATCAATTCCAAATTATGTGAGGAGTGTGATGTCAAACGGGAAAGTGTCATCAAGCTGATTTAAGGCAACCGTGTACAGCGTTCAAGGTAAGAGTCAAACAAATTGGCTTGCTATTACCTGCCCCGGCATGACAACCCTGGACTTACTTGGAGGCCTCCCATCTAAGTATCAACTGCAACTGACCCTGCGTGACTTCAGAGATCTGATGAGAGAGGATATCCTGGGTCTTCCAGTTCAAGGAGGGCAATCATTCCATTTGTTATCATTCTATTTGTTATCAGTACATTTAGCACTGATCCACTTACTTTAAACTCAGTGTGTATCTAACTTTCACAGACATATTGAATGCTAGCTCTTTCTAAGTACACTGTTGAGTTCTGGGGGTCTTCAGCCTAGAAGGTCATCCCTTTCACGTAAGACTATTCAGGTATTCAAGTGTGGATATCCTTTTGTTATGTGAAAGGTTGGTGGGGCAGGAACTGCAATCCTCCACTTGCTTTGGAAAAGGAACAAGAAAGCCTTCCTGATCTTGTTTCAATGACCCTGATATAAATGTTCTGTTAATGGAGTGTCCAAATCAAACGGTGCCAACTGTGTTCATTATCTCTGGTTTCTCTTTCTCCAAAGAATTGAAGGCGCCACTGTTTCTCTTCTTCTTGCTCATGTACATTCTGACTCTCTGTGGAAATTCCCTGATTGTCTGGGTGGTGACAACTGACATCCAGTTGCACAAGCCCATGTACTGGTTCCTCTGCCATTTGTCCTTCCTGGATATGGCTTTCTCCTCCATTGTGGTCCCTAGAGTGATCGCAGGGTTCTTCCCTGGTGGGAACAGCATCTCTTTTGGAGAATGTGCATGTCAAGTATTCTTTTTTTATTTCCTCGGATGTACCGAAAGTCTCCTTTACACAGTTATGGCTTATGACCGGTTCATTGCTATCTGCAAGCCCCTCCACTACAGCCACATCATGCATTGGAGAGTCTGCCTCACCCTCTGTTTGGGTTCCATGATCGGAGGCTGCCTGAACTCCGTGTTAGAGACGACCCTCGCCTTTCAATTGCCCTTTGGACGGAGCAACCAGATTGACTACGTCTTTTGTGACATCCCTGCCCTACTGAAGCTGGCTTGTGCAGACACAGCTCTCAATGAGATGATGACCATAGTGGATGTTGGGCTTTTGGCCACGGCCTGCTTCATCCTTATCCTGACCTCCTATGTGTATATTGTCTCTGCCATTTTGAGGATCAGAAGCAGTGAAGGGCGTCGCCGGGCCTTCTCCACTTGCACGGCCCACATCACTGTGGTCATTATCTTTTACGTCCCGGTCGTTTTCCATTACTTGAGGCCAGCTTCTCAGGACTCTGTGGATGGTGTGGTGAGCATGTTCTACACCACAATAACCCCATTTCTGAATCCTGTCATCTACACATTCAGGAATACAGAGATGAAGGCTGCTCTGTCAAAACTGTGGGTTGGGAATCGCAAGTAAACATCAGCTTGCTTCTATTGCCCTAAGCTGTCATTGCAAATCAACTAAGTTTGATTGCACCAAATGTTGATTTGGCTGTTTATCTGAGTAGATCTGTGGTGAGGGTAACAGTAGCTGTAGAATTGCATCTGGTTCCCTTTCAAAATGGAGGACATGAATTAGAAATAAATGCATGGCATAAATAAAAAAAACAAGGTAGAGATTAAAGTGTGTGTGTTTTTTAAAATAACTCAAGGCATCCACAATAGCAGCATTTAGCCCAAAGGTGTCAAACATGGAGCCTGGGGACCCCATCAGGCCCCAAGATGGCTCCTATCAGGCTCCCAGGCAACTGACTGTCATCTGCTTCCTTCTCCCTCTCTCTTGCTTCCTTTTGCATTACATCTTGCTTTGCCAGGATTGCTCAGTCGCACAGGAGCTACAGAGAAAAACCTCTATTTTCTCCATTGGCTGAGCCTCCTCCCTTGGTGAGGAAGGGGGGAGGTACAGCTTGCTTTGCCAGGCTCTCTCAATTGCACAGCAGAGCTACTGAGCCAAGCCTCCCTTCTATTGGCTGAGGCTCCTTCCTCCTGTACCCTGGGGAAGGAAGGAAAGATCCATACCTTCCTTTGCCCAGTTCCCTGGATCCCATGGGTGAAATACAAAGACAGCACCTTTAAGACCAACAAGTACTAGTGTTTTAAGCATGTTTTATGTTTTTAAAAATATATATATTTAATTGTGTTTGTCTGTATCCTTTATAAAGTTTATATAATAGCTATATACATGGCCCAGCCCAACATGGCCCAGCCCAGCAAGGTCTCATTTATGTCAGATCCAGCCCTCATAACAAATGAGTTTGACACCCCTGGTTTAGCTCATACGTTGCCAACCCACAGTTATTTTACCTTTGTCAGCAAGCCCACAGCTACAGTGGGGCCTGGGAGGGGCCAGACCCATCCTTTCAAAATTCCTCTTACAGCTATATGACCCTTCCAATGGAGGGCCCTCAGTCAGTCCCCTTTGCTGACTGCCACAATGAACAAGTAGTAGGATTGCTACAGGTCTTTTTTACTTTTTTCTCTCCCCTTCCCTAACACAGGGAGAGCAAAGGGTGGTGGGAAGAGTCAAGAAGTCTCTGTCTCCCTGAGGGAGGGGCACGTAAGAAAGGGGTGGGGGGCCAGAGCTGCTGTGACTACCCAGGCAAAGGGGGGCTAGCTTGTGGAACTCAAGGCAGCTTACGGTTCCGAGAGCCCTGGGCTCCCAGAATGGGTGGCCCCCCAACTCCCCCAAACAACAAATCCTCCTGTGGGCCCCACCAAATATGAAATCCTGGCTATGGCTCTCTTTGTTCAACTGGCTCTCTGGTACATAACTCTCATCCATCTCCTATACAGCCAGCATGCTGTATATGTCAGAACTTGTAACTTTTACTTTGCTTGCATTGACCAAACTGACTCCATGCTGTAATTTAGAGTGCCTGACACCGGTCATTAACCCTGGCCCCTCTGCTATGCCAAATATTTAGGGCAGTAGGGCAGGCGGCAGATAGTCTCTGCTTAGCATCCACAGGTGCCCTTTGAAGGCAAACCGTTTGGCCTTCACAACAGGGGAGCATCCTCCCTTCTGATAACGAAAGCTGGGAAGACGAGACAACTGTTTGAGACCGTGTGAATAATTGTTTTATTGTGCTTTGCTGCTGGCATAAAATGTAACCAACTGCCAAGAATCGCCATTACTGTTATTTCGTTACTCTAGCACTGTAGTTCATCAATAAAGATCCTAACTTGTAACAAGTATTGGACTCGACTGATGTTCATCCAAGTCCTGACAGTATAGGTCTTCATCAGACTAAACCACTCTTTCCTTTTTTGGTGGAGTGGCTCTCTGGTACATAACTCTCATCCATCTCCTATACAGCCAGCATGCTGTATAGGTCTTCATCAGACTAAACCACTCTTTCCTTTTTTGGTGGAGTGGCTCTCTGGTACATAACTCTCATCCATCTCCTATACAGCCAGCATGCTGTATAGGTCTTCATCAGACTAAAACCACTCTTTTCTTTTTTGGTGGAGTGGTTCTTTGTCAAACTAAAACTTGGAACGCTAGTTTAGGATGGGGGTTCAGATGGATACTCAGCCATGAAGATCACTGTATGACCTTAGGACAGTTGCTAAGTCTCAGCCTAACCCACCTCATAGTGGAGATGAAACGGAGGATGACAATCATATGTAAGCCGGCTTGAGTTCCATTGAAGAGCTGCTGGGAAAATATGCTAGGCTGTCTGTCACAAGGCGATGGTTTAACTTGTAATTTATGAGTCTTCTATGAGCGGAAGGGCACCTCTGGTTCCAACGGCTTTCTCCTCCATTGTGGTCCCCAGATTGACTGGAGGGTTCTTCCCTGGTGGGAAGATCATCTCTTTTGGAGAATGTGTATGTCAGGTATTCTTTTCGCATTTCCTCGGATGTACTGAAAGTCTCCTTTACACAGTTATGGCTTACGACCGCTTCATTGCTATCTGCAAGCCCCTCCACTACAGCCACATCATGCATTGGAGGGTCTGCCTCACCCTCTGTTTGGGTACCATGATCGGAGGCTGCCTGAACTCAGTGTTAGAGACGACCCTCACCTTTCAATTGCACTTTGGATGGAGCAATCAGATTGACTATGTCTTTTGTGACATCCCTGCTTTGCTGAAGCTGGCTTGTGCGGACACAACTTTCAATGAGATGGTGGCTGTAGTGGACATCGGCCTGGTGACCTGCTTCATCCTTATCCTGACCTCCTATGTCTATATTGTCTCCGCCATTTTGAGGATCAGCAGCCGTGAAGGGCGTCGCCGGGCCTTCTCCACGTGCTCAGCCCACATCGCAGTGGTCGTTATCTATTATGTCCCGGTGATTTTCCATTACTTGAGGCCAGCATCTCAGGGCTACATGGATGGTGTGGTGAGCACGTTCTACACCACAGTAACCCCGTTTCTGAATCCTGTCATCTACACATTCAGAAATACAGAGATGAAAGCTGCTTTGTTGAAACTGTGGGTTGGGAACCCCAAGTAAACAGCAGCATGCTCATATGGCTACGTTCTGCCCTAAGCTGTCCTCACAAATACTCAGTTTGATTTCACCAAATGTTGTTTGGGCTGATTATCAGATTGGAACTGGGGAGGGGGTCACAGTGGCAGTAGATATGCATCTGGTTAACTTCAAAATGGAAGGCAAGAATTTTAGAGAAATGCATGTCATAAATAAAGTAAACAAAATAGAGATTTAAATGTTGTTGTTTTTTAAAAAAATAATAAGTCAAGACATCCACAATACCCGTGTGTAGATCAAATGTTGCCAACCCATGGTTCTTTTGTCTTGTCGATCTGGGTCTGTGGAGCCTGAGGTACATAGAGGGTATGGAGGGTCTACTCATTAAATTTGCAGTTGACACCAAATTGGGAGGAGCAGCAAATACACTGGAAGATAGAATTCAACCAGATCTGAACATGCTAGAAAAGTGGGTGGAAGTGAATATGATGCAATTCAACAAGGATAAGTGCCGAGTTCGACATCTCAGTAACAAAAAATGAGAAACACACATGCTGGATGGGGGATACATTTCTAGGTAGCAGTGTGTGTGAACGAGATCTTAGGGTACGGGTGGACCATAAGTTAACTATGAGCGGCCGGCGTGGTGCAACTACAAAAAAGGCAAATGCCATCTTGGGATGTCTCGACAGAGGCATAACTTCCAGATTGCAAGACGTCATGGTTCTACTGTAGACTGCTTTGGTTAGGCCACACGTGGAGTGTTGTGTGCAGTTCTGGAGGCCTCACTTCAAGAAAGATGTGGGCAGAATGGAGTGGGTGCAGAGGAGAGTGACAAGGATGATCACGGGCCTGGAGTCCTAGCTCTATGAGGAAAGACTGAGGGACTTGGGGGTGTTCAGTATGGAGAAGAGGAGGCTGAGGGGGGACTTGATGGATCTCTTGAAGTATCTGAAGGGCTGTCACTTTGAGGAGGGCAGGGAGCTGTTCCTTTTGGCAGCAAAGGAGAGGACTCATAATAATGGATTTAAATTAAGGATGGGAAGGTATCGACTGGGTATAAGGGAAACCTTTTTTGCAGTAAGAGTTGTTCGACAGTGAAATCAGCTTCCAAGGGAGGTGGTGAACTCCCTCTTGCTGGAAATCTTTAAGCAGCAGCTGGATGAACACGGGTCAGGGACGCTCTAGGCTGATCTCTCACTGAGCAGGGAGTTGAACTACACGTCCTGTATGGCCCCTTCCAAGTGTATGATTCTATTCTCATTCATCTCCTATTCAGCCATGGTGGTGGAGTGGAGTGGTTCTTCACCAGACTAGAACCTGGTGAAGAACCACTCCACTCTTTTCTTTTTTGTTGGAATGGGTCCATGTCAGACTAAAACTAGGTGTCAGTTCATGATGAAGGTTCAGATACTTACTTAACCATGAAGTTCACCATATGACCTTAGGATACTTACAAAGTCTCAGCCTAATCCACGTCATAGTGGAGATAAAATGGGGGAAGACAATCATATGTAAACCACCTTGAATTCCTTTGAAGAGTTGCTGGCAAAATATGCTATGTTGATTGTGACAATGGTTTCGCTTGTAATTTATGCAGGGGTGGAATTCTAGCAGGAGCTCTTTTGCATATTAAGCCACACACCCCTGATGTAGCCATTCCACAAGAGCTTACAAGGCTCTTTTTGGTAAGCTCTTGGAGGATTGGCTACGTCAGGGGTGTGTGGCCTAATAGGCAAAGGAGCGCCTGCTAGAATTCCACCCCTGAATTTCTAAATCTTCCATGAGTGGAAGGGCTCCTCTGGTTCCAATCCCATGGCTGAACTGAACCTATTACTTGATATTTCTCAATTAGTCAAAATGTTGTCAGACTGGTGTTCCTCCAACTATAGATCAGGCAACTGACTGCTTTCCTGTTTTGCTCTGACCTGCCTACAGAAATCCCTGCAATGGTCATCTCCAGGTCAGACTACTGTAACTCACTCTACATAGGGTTACCCCTGAGACTGAACTGGGAATTGCAACTGGTCCAGAATGCAGAGACCCATGTCCTTATGGGGACCCCTTTGATAGCACATATTCAGACCAGTTGTTTGCCAGCTGCACTAGCTCCAGGTTGAATACTGGATCAGGTTCAAGGTTCTGGTATTAACCTTTAAGGCCCTGTGGCCTGAGGGTAATGTACGTATGGGACCATCTTTCCTGGTATGCCTCCCAAAGAGCATTATACTCTGGAGAGCAAATCCTTCTGGTGATCTCTGGTTGTTCTTGACCAGTGGACTTCATTAAAGGTTGCTGTCTCCACACAGGACAAACACTCTAAGCCAGGGGTGGCCAAGGGTAGCTCTCCAGATGTTTTTGCCTACAACTCCCATGCTGGCTGGGGCTGGCTGGAGAGCTACTGTTGGCCACCCCTGCTCTAAGCAGTTTTTCAAAAACTAAACTCTATATCCTGTAAACTTGATTCATTGCAAATATATATATATATATATATATATATATATATATATGTGTGTGTGTGTGTGTGTGTGTGTGTGTGTGTGTGTGTGTAAATTCCAGTTAGTTATAAATTATCCTCTCCAAGAGAGATCAAAACAACTCTTTGAGGAGATAAATTTAAAAAAACCTCAAGAGGTATAAATCTAGACTTGACTCGACAAGATTTTAGCAAAAACTATATGAGAGCAGACAGTCAACGGCTAAGGTACAGAGAAACTGACTTGCCAGAAAGCAGGAGAAAGCCCAGTCTCAAAACTTCTCAACAGCATTGTTGACTTCTGTGTTAAAAAGCAGAGACAGACCTATATATATATATATATATATATATATATATATATATATATATATATATATATATATATATATATATATATATATATATATATATTTGGCCACTGTGTGACACAGAGTGTTGGACTGGTTGGGCCATTGGCCTGATCCAACATGGCTTCTCTTATGTTCTTATGTGACGCAGAGTGTTGGACTGGATGGGCCATTGGCCTGATCCAATATGGCTTCTCTGTTGTTCTTATGTGACACAGAGTGTTGGACTGGATGGGCCATTGGCCTGATCCAATATGGCTTCTCTGTTGTTCTTATGTGACACAGAGTGTTGGACTGGATGGGCCATTGGCCTGATCCAACATGGCTTCTCTGATGTTCTTATGTGACACAGAGTGCTGGAATGGATGGTCCACTGGCCTGATCCAACATGGCTTCTCTTTTGTTCTTATGTGACACAGAGTGCTGGACTGGATGGGCCATTGGCTTGATCCAACATGGCTTCTCTCATGTTCTTATGTGACACAAAGTGCTGGACTGGATGGGCCATTGGCCTGATCCAACATGGCTTCTCTTATGTTCTTATGTGACACGAAGTGCTGGACTGGATGGGCCATTGGCTTGATCCAACATGGCTTCTCTTATGTTCTTATGTGACACAAAGTGCTGGACTGGATGGGCCAGTCTGGCCTGATCCAACATGGCTTCTCTTATGTTCTTATGTGACACAGAGTGTTGGACTGGATGGGCCATTGGCCTGATCCAACATGGCTTCTCTGATGTTCTTATGTACTTCTGATCGGGACACCATGGGAGGGGGGTTCCTGCGTGCCCTCCCCATGACATTTTTGGCAGTTGAAACAACTGGGGAGCTGCAGAGGGCGTAGTTCACTCTGCCAGGAGGTTGTGCGTGCACTGAATTTTTGCAAATAACACCCGCCCCTGCAGCCCATAGGTGGAAGTAACAGCCCCTCCCCTCTGTGCATCATGGTTACAATTTCAATGGAGCCCATGCCCCACTTTATACACAGCAATTGCCATTGGGACTTGCAGTAGTAGTGTGGTTGTAACTTCCTCTGGAAAACTTACGGAAGAAGGCGGGGTGGGGGGACCAAATCAACCATTTTTTAACAGAACCACACATTGACCTTAAACCAGAACACCATTACCTAAAAATATTTCAAAGCACCCCAAAACCAGGGCTTAGCCCCAACCATGGTCCCTCCCCAGTAACTTCACCATGCTGAACTGGGTATATGTTTTTGATGTTTCTCCATGTCAGTTACTTAAACCACTGGCCGAGTAACTTTGCCAAAACTGGCAAGCTCACAAAATGTTGTAGCTAATCATTCAGCAGGTTTTTTCCCTCTGTAGCAAACAGAAATATAACATTCCTCCAAAGTGTCAAGAAGAAGAAGAAGACTGCGGACTTATACCCTGCCCTTCTCTCTGAATCAGAGTCTCAAAGCAGCTGACAATCTCCGATATCTTCTCCCCCCACAACAGACACTCTGTGAGGTGGGTGGGGCTGAGAGGGCACTCACAGCAGCTGCCCTTTCAAGGACAACTCTTGCAAGAGCTATGGCTGACCCAAGGGCCATTCCAGCAGGTCCAGGTGGAGGAGGAATCACACCCGGTTCTCCCAGATTCGAGTCCGCACACTTAACCACTACACCAAACTGGCTCTCCCTGGAGTTAACAACACTCCCTGGAATTAGTGGAAAGGATTCATCATAAACATCCTAATTGTCACCAGTGAACATGTCTGCAACGCTTTGGGGAAATGACCAAAGGGGAAGCTTGTGTCTCCCAAATTATGAAATGGTATAAAGGAATATGACAAAGCAGAACATGTTCCTGCTGGTGAAGAAGATTCATCCCACACGTCCTTCCTAGCAGTAGGTGAACCTGAATTAAAGATGACCTCTCGTCTAGGTACATCATTCTGCCTGGGTTCTCTGTCCACAACAGTCTTCCATGGACAAGTTCTCCTTCTTGACAGATGATATGATGGAAGCACTTTCATCGCACAGTGATTGAAACAGTGGGAAGACATAGATGTAAAAGTGTAAAGGAACGACCCTACAGATTGTAGAGGGAAGAAAACAGTGGAAGTATCAAGTGAGAAGAGATGGGAAAGACAAATAGGTGCTGGTTTAAATGCCATGATATGGAACTGTGTTTAAGAAGCCGTAAGGTACTTTGTTGTTCTGACTGCAAGCCATGACCATGGAATGGAAATCCTGCCTCCACCAACATGTATACTCAGAATGCTGAGGCTGAGGAAGATGCATTTACAAAAGCTTGAATTACAATTCAGAGCCAGATATTCCATCAGCAGTGAAACAAACTGAAATGACAGGAAGCCAACAAGTAACAAGTAAGCTTTGGTAGCTAATAGTGTCTTATTAAAATATGACCCTTTATTTTCTACCAGTTAGAAATTCTATTAGAGCCATAACAGCTCACTAAAATAACCATTTCACCAGCACTGATTAAATTAGGTCTGTGGCCTTGAGGAGGTGTGAAGTCGGTGTTAAATCTTTGGAAAAGCATGCAAAATTCGTATGGATGTCAGAAGCTAGTTTTGGTGTTCTCCTGTACAATGGTATGAGTCCTCCTGAAGTCTGAAGTAATCCAGTCAGCTAAAAGAAAGGCCAAAACACCAGGATCTCTGCATCTCATTCCAGGATGTTACTAGAAAGCAGTTCATGGAGCTTAAATAGGTAAGATGATATCTTTTTTTTTTTTGGTTTTAACTTTTTATTACATTTAACAACAACAACAACAATATATATATATATACAAAACATAAACTTAGGGATGTAGACCGCGGGATGCATTATATACTTATATCATTAGAATACAAATCCTTTGTTATTCTTATTATCTTTTCCCCATAACCATTCATACAATAAGTTCCATTTCCCTTCTATCTATTTGTCTATTTGTTAATTTCTTCTCTTAATATCTCCATCAGAGCATCTACCTCAGCTCAGTCTAGAACCAACCAAAAATACTTTCTTTCTTCTGCGCTATGATCCAAAAGAACATTTGGCATTTCAAGTCATCTTACTTTGTTTATAAATTACATAGTATCAATTTAATTCCCTGCAACAACAACAAAAAACCCAGCAAGTTCGGAATACACTTTCATACAATAAATTCCATTTTCCTTCTATCTGTTTGTCTATTTGTTAATTTCTTCTCTTAATATCTCCATCAAAGTATCTAGCTCAGCTAAGTCTAGAACTAACGGGGGAAAAAAAACTTTCTTTCTTCTACACTGTGGTCCAAAAAAGAAGAAAAAAAAAACATTGGCATTTCAAATCATCTTACTTTGTTTATGAATTGCATGGTATCAATTTGTTTCCCTGCAACAAAGCAACCAGCAATTTCGGAATACACTTTCTTCAGTTTTATTGGTGTAATATGCCAACGATATAACTTTAATGATTTGTCTCTCATCGTCATTGTCTCTCATTCTTTCATTTTCCTCTATATACACTTATATAAACTTCTCTCAGCAGGAGGTGTTCCTTGAAATAAATAAGGCAAGCTCTGTAGCCATTTTCTATATCTTTCTCCAATTCCTTTTTCTTCATACCAACAACTGGTGTCAAGATCTCTACTATCACCTCCTTTATATCGTCATACCTATCCTCTGGAATATTCTGCATTCCTGAAATATGCACTACCTGTGCCGTTTCTATTCTCACTAATCTGTCCCCTTCGTATTTTTGAACTTTTTCAATCTCCTCCGACTTTTCATTCACTACTTCCAACTTTCCTTCCACATATTTTGTAGATTGTGTCAAGCCATGAATCTCTTCCTTTACTTCCGTCAGTTGCTTTTGCAGGCCATCTAATTTCTTATTTACTCCATCTAATTGTTCTGTCAGATTTGCCTGCACCTGACTCAATGCATTCATAAAATACAGTTGCATAGAATTCTGCAATTCCTTTATAACTTCCTGTGAGGACATTACCTCCATCAGTTTTAAAGTTGCCGATAGCGGGACTAACCTATCTGTTTTGTCTTTCTTGTATGTCGTACTCATTTTTCTATTGTCCAAGGTCTTCCTGCCGCCCCAATTCCAATTCATATACTACTACTTCGCCTTACTTCACTCAAAATTCATACATCACCTTCCTTTAACACTCTCACATGCCAGTTGGTTTTTATATCCTTAAATTACTGTTCTTTACCACCAAACACCCTTCACCCGAACATTCACATTAACTCATTACATATAGAAAATCATATAGAAAATCAGCAGTAATCAAATTAACAATAGTTAATTATTCAATCCATTAATTATTTGTTAACTGTCTCTTTTGAATCCTTAATGTTTCCCAACCGCTTATCCTTCTGTCTTCCACTTCTTCTTCTCCCTTTTCTTCCTCTTCTTAATCTCAATCTCTGCTCCTCTTTTCTGCTACAAGTTCAAAAAGCCAGTTCAGTAAATCCATTCCTGTTCTTCCACATCTCTGCCAACAAAATTCCAGCCTCTCCACCTCACCTCCGCCCTTGCATTCCTGGAAACTCTATACTACATCAAAAGCCTCCCATCTTTAGCTCCTTGTCTCTTTAAGAAAATCGCCATGCACGAGCATATGGGAAAAGGGAGAGGAAAAGAAGTTCATGAAGGCTCCCCTTAAATCATCAGAAATCTCCTGCTTCTTTCCTCTTTTCCCCCTTTCTTCACCTCCTCTGTCTCAGTGCTCTTCACAAACTTTGACAATCACAGCCAGTCTGCGACTCCCAAGCTCCGCCGTTGCTGCCAAGGTAGTCCTCCACCACTCCTCCACTTTCTGCCTTTGTGTATTCGCCAAACCAAGTCTCTTCCCCCCAGCTTCAGACTCCACTCGAAAGTAGGGGCAAAACAACTCACTTAGTAAGTTCTTTCCTTCGTTTATATCTCCAGTTTTAGAGTCAGATATACTTTCTTTTCCCCTTCTTTACCATTTATTCTGTCCTCCAAATGCCACTTCGCCTATTCCCCTTCTCCAGTGGTCACAGCTAATTCGCCATTAAGGCGTCTGGTCTATCCGGGCTTGAAGTAGTATGTTGAATGGGCTCTATGCTCAGAAAAACCGGCACAGAGCACCCAGCACTCCTCCGCACGAGTGCCCCTCCAACAGGGGCACCACCGAGTTCTTGCCAGCTGAAGAACCCCCCCAAAAAGACCAGCACAGACGCTGCAGAGCCGGAGCTCCGACAAACACATCTGTTAGCACCATGTCGTTACCGGAAACAAGATGATATCTTAAAACGTGTGTTGTTCCTTTATTTTTAGGATATCTTTGTACCTAATCTGAAGAGGAAGAGACCATTCCTTTAGTTGTGAAGGATCTAGCATGCTTTGACTCTATATTCCAAGATCAGTTCCAGATTATCTGAGGACCGTGATATCTAACAGAAAAGTGCTAACCTCAAAGAGTTTTCAAGGCAAAAGACAAACAAAGGTGGCTTGCCATTGCCTGCCCCTGCATAACAACCCTGGACTTCCTTGGAGGTATCTCATCTAAGTACTAACCCCAGCTGACCTTGACAAGAGAAGCTATCCTGGGTCATCCAGGTCAGTGCGGGCAGTCTGATTAAGTAGTCAGTCTTGCTGGGGGGAAAATGTAAAAGACTGGGGAAGGCAATGGCAAACCACCCCATAAAAAGTCTACCATGAAAACGTTGTGAAAGCAATGTCCCCCAGAGTCAGAAACGACTGGTGCTTGCCCAGGGCACCATTCCTTTCCTAATGGTTTAAGTGTTATCTGTACAAGCAGCACCAATCCACCTACTTTAAACTCAGTGTGTCCCCAGCTTTCTCAAACTTATAAAATTCTAGAACCTTCTAAATATGGTGTTATCAGGTTCTTCAGACTAGGTCATCTCTTTCACATAAGACTATTCAGGAATACGAGTGTGGATAGCCTGCTGTTGTGTGAAAGGATGTTGGGACAGGAACTGTAATCCAGCACTTGCTTTGGAAAAGGAACAAAAAAGTCTCCCTGACACTGCTTCAATGACCCTGATATAAATGTTCAGCTAATGGAGTGTCCAAATCAAACAGCGCCAACTGTGTTCATCATCTCTGGTTTCTCATTCCCCAATGAACTGAAGGTGCCACTGTTACTTTTCTTCTTGATCATGTACATTCTGGCTCTTTGTGGAAATTCCCTGAGTCTCTGGGTGGTGGCATCTGATGTCCAGTTGCACAAGCCCATGTACTGGTTCCTCTGCCATTTGTCCATCCTGGATATGGCTTTCTCCTCCACTGTGATCCCTAGAGTGATCGCAGGGTTCTTCCCTGGTGGGAACATCATCACTTTTGAGGAATGTTTATGTCAGGTATTCTTTTTGCAGTTTCTTGGATGTGCTGAAAGTCTCCTTTACACCGTTATGGCTTACGACCGGTTCATTGCTATCTGCAAGCCCCTCCACTACAGCCACATCATGCATTGGAGAGTCTGCCTCACCCTCTGTTTGGGTTCCATGATCGGAGGCTGCCTGAACTCAGTGTTAGAGACGACCCTCACCTTTCAATTGCCCTATGGAAGGAGCAACCAGGTTGACTACGTCTTTTGTGACGTCCCTGCCCTGCTGAAGCTGGCATGTGCAGACACAACTCTCAATGAGATGGTGATCTTTGTGGATGTCGGCCTGGTGGCCGTAGCCTGCTTCATGCTTATCCTGGCCTCCTATTTCTATATCGTTTCCGCCATTTTGAAGATCAACAGCAGTGAAGGGCGTCGCCGGGCCTTCTCCACATGCTCGGCTCACATCACTTTGGTGATGGTATTTTATGTGCCAGCTATTTTCCATTACATGAGGCCAGGGTCTCAGGACTACATGGATAGTGTGGTGAGCATGTTCTACACCACAATAACTCCATTTCTGAATCCTGTCATCTACACAATCAGGAATACAGAGATGAAGGCTGCTCTGTTGAAACTATGGGTTGGGAATCCCAAGGAAACAGCAGCATAGTTGTATGGCTACGTTCTGCCCTAAGTTGTTATCACCAGTCAACTCCGTTTGATTTCACGAAATGGTGTTTGGGTGGATTATCAGAGTGGAGCTATGAAGGTGGTCTCAATGTCTGTAGATTTGCATCTGGTTCACTTCCAAATGAAGGACTTGAATTGGAGAGAAATGTGTGGCATAAATAAAATATAGATTAATTTAAAAAAAATAACTCGGGGCATCCTCGATACCCGAGTTTATCCCAACTACGCCTTTTCAAACCGGCTCTGTGGAGCCTGAGGTACAGTAGATTCTCTTCTGTCTCCTATTCACCCAGTGTGGAGGAGTGGTTAGAGTGTCAGACTAGGATCTGGGAGTTGCCAGGTTCAAATCCACACTCGGCCATGGAAGCTTGCTGGAGGACCCTGGGCCATTGAGTCTCAGTTTCAGCTCCCTCTGAGGATTCTTCTGAGGGAAAAAATGGATGAGAGGAAAGTAATGCAAGCCGATTTGGGTCCCCATTGGAGAGAAAGGCGGAGAATAAAGGAAGTAAATAAGCTAAATGGTGTTGAAAAGTCCTGTCTAGTCACAGCCAGCTTACTGAAATCCCACATGGTTTTCAAGACAAGAGACGTTGAGAGGTGGTTTCCCATTGCCCATCTCTGTGGAATGTCCCAGAATTCCTTGGTGGTGTCCCATCATGACTGACCCTGCTTAGCTTCTGAGATCTGATGAGATTGGGCTAGCCTGGGCCGTCCACATCAGGGCAAATAAATTATAGACAAAAACCATTAAAATCACTGGATAAAATATTGTGCCATTGCTGGGGAGCATGAGAGATGCTCTGAGGGCTTACAGTTCTCAAATTGTGGACCGGGACTGAAAAGTAGGCTGCCGATCCATGCCAATAATGCCAGCCCTAAATAGAAGGAACAGGGTAAATTTTGGGAGACATGTATGAAATAGCCATGAAATACAGCCTGTCACTCAATAGACAGACAGACAGACAGACAGACAGACAGACAGACAGACAGACAGACAGATAGATAGATAGATAGATAGATAGATAGATAGATAGATAGATAGATGAGAGGGGGGAGTGAGGGAGAGAAAGGGAGAGAGATAGAGAGTGAAAAAGAAAGAAAGAAAGAAAGAAAGAAAGAAAGAAAGAAAGAAAGAAAGAAAGAAAGAAAGAAAGAAAGAAAGAAAGAAAGAAAGAAAGAAAATGGAGAGCCAGTTTGGTGTAATGGTTAAGTGTGCGGACTCTTATCTGGGAGAACTGGGTTTGATTCCCCACTCCTCCACTTGCAGCTGCTGGATTGGCCTTGGTCAGCCATAGCTCTTACAGAATTGTTCTTGAAAGGGAAGCTTCTGGGGGAGCTCTCTCAGCCCCACCCACCTCACAGGGTGTCTGTTGTGGGGAAGGAAGGAAAAGGAGATTGTGAGCTGCTCTGAGACTCTTGAGTTTCGGAGTGGAATGTGGGAAATAAATACAAAATAATAATAATAATAATAATGATAACAACAACAACAATAATATTATTACTGTGAGATTCCTTGTTTTAGGTTGCTGAGTGTGGGACAGAGAATAGAGTTGCTGTACAAGGGGGGCCCAAAATACAGTAATAAGCGGGAGAAGGTTGCCAACCCCAGGATGAAAAATTCCTGGAGATTTGGGGATGGAGCTGAAGGAAGGTAGGTTTTGGGGAGGGGATGGAGCACAACAGGATGTAATGCTATAGAGTTCTCTCTCCAAACTGCCGTTTACTCTGGAGAACTGATCTCTGTTGTCTGGAGATCAATTGTAATTCAGGAGATCTCCAGGCTCCACCTGGAGGTTGGCAAACCTAAAGAGGGACCCCTTCAAAAAGTCTGAGAACTACTGCAGAAGTCCAGTCAGACCAAAAAAAAAAAATTACCCCAGCAAACAAAATAAATCTATACTACCTCCAAATAAATCATTTAATAACACTCACTGGGATTAGAGGAAACATCTTAACTCTCAATAGGAACATGACTGTGAGACACGTGGGAGGAGTACAGTGGATGCTTGGGACATGCAGATGATAAAATAATGTAAGACTTAGGAGAAAGTAGTCTGTGTTTCTGGTGGTGGAGAACAGCCGGCATTATCTTTACCAGTAGATGCATCTCCCAGAAGATGCGCCTGAATGATCTCTAGCAAAAGATACACCTGAATTGAAGAAGAACCTCCATCCAGAATGCTTCCTCCTATTCAGGTTATCTCTCCTTAAGTGAAAGTGTGTAGCAAGCAAAAGTATCATCATCTAATTAAAACATTTGGAAGACATGGATTTGAAAGAGTGAAGCAACTTCTGGCCTGAAGATCAAAGAAATTAAACAGCAGAAGAAACAAGACAACATTTTGGCCAAACAGACTCTGGACCAGTTACCGTAATATGTGACAGTCTTTGAGAAGCCACAAGATTCTTTGTTCTTGGGGGGGGGGGGAGGGAGGCAACAAAAGGCATTGTTGCCTTTCTAGAAGGAAATCTTCACTTCAGAGTCTCATGTCCAAAATGCTTCACTTTCAGATATTGATCCTGAGGAAGATTTGTTTGCAGGCGCTTAACTCATTTTAATTAGTGAGAAGCAGATCTTCCATTGATAAACATCTCAGATAAGTTTATTGGTGGAACTAACGGAAATGTTAAGAAGTCAGCAAGTAACATGTAAGAACTTGTAGCCTGTGGTATCTCACAAAACTGTTAAGCTTGCTCAAAAAAAAAATCCATTGATAGTTTCTATCAATTCTTCTAGGACAGAGCAACAAGACAACAAGAGGGGCCAATTAAAGTTGGGTTCATGTCCTTGCTGAAGTGGGGAGATAGGTTATGAAGACCCTTTCAAACTTATACTTACAAATGTAAGTAGACTTGTTGTGGGGGAGGGGGTGAAATGCAGGTTTTGGCACTGTGCTGGACAATATCCGGTTCCTCTTGCAGACTCCTGAAGTCCAGCAAGCTTCAGAACAGGCCCCCCAAGTCATAATTCTATTGCCAGTCATTAGAGATCAACAGTACACCAACTCTAAATGTGTGAAGAGGGAACCTTAAAACTTTGGGTGCTCTCTCGTTATTTTGAGAGTGTGTCTACATTACATGAGGATGGGAATTTGTTGCTTTAGGAGAAAGGGTTCTAGCAGGGTCTACTTTGAATCTAGAATCGACAATCATATTCTTGACTATATGAGAATGTCTCAGTGCTCAATAATCTGACTACTCTCACTAAATCTGTCACTCATCCACTTCCTTTAAACTTGGTGTTTCTCAATTTTATTTCTAACCAAGCACCTTTTAAATATATGTTAGGTTCTGGAGGACTCCAGGCTAGCATGGCCACCAGTTTCACAAACTGATTGTGAAATGCCTTGTGAATGGTTGTGAAGATAACCCACCTTTGCATGCAAGAATGTGCAAATAGGAATTGTAATCCTAGGATCTGAAATAGGATCTGTAATCCTACATTTGTACTGGAAGAGACAGAGAAAAAGATTGTGGGCATCTTCCTAAGATGTGTTCTCCATGAATGGAGTGCCCAAATCGGACAGCACCTGATGTGTTTGTCCTTTCCGGCTTCCCATTCCCCAATGAACTGAAGGTGCCGTTGTTACTCTTCTTTTTCTTCATGTATATTCTGACTCTTTCTGGGAATTCCTTGATTGTCTGGGTGGTGGCATCTCATCCCCAGCTGCACAAGCCCATGTATTGGTTCCTTTGCCATCTGTCCATCCTGGATATGGCTTTCTCCTCCGTCGTTGTTCCTAAAGTGATTGCAGGGTTCATTCCTGGTGGGAAAATCATCTCTTTTAGAGAATGCATGTGCCAGGTATTTTTTTTACAGTTCTTGGGATGCACCGAAAGTCTCCTTTACATCGTGATGGCTTACGACCGCTTCATTGCTATCTGCAAGCCCCTCCATTACAGCCACATCATGCATTGGAGGGTCTGCCTCACCCTCTGTTTGGGCATAATGGTTGCAGGTTGCCTGAACTCAAGCTTGCAGACGACAGTCACCTTACGACTGCCCTATGGATGGAGCAACCGTATTGACTATGTCTTCTGTGACAATCCTGCCCTGCTGAAGCTGGCTTGCGCGGACAAAACTCTCAACGAGATGGTGATCTTGGTGGACGTTGGCCTGGTGGCCATGGCCTGTTTCTTCCTCATCCTGACTTCCTACGTGTACATTGTCTCCGCCATTTTGAGGATCAACAGCAGCGAAGGGCGTCGCCGGGCCTTCTCCACTTGCACGGCCCACATCACTTTGGTGATTATATTTTATGTGCCAGTCGTTTTCCATTACATGAGGCCGGGGTCACAGGACTACATGGATAGTGTGGTGAGCATGTTCTACACCACCATCACCCCATTTCTGAACCCTGCCATATACACCCTCAGGAATAAAGAAATGAAGGCCATTCTCTTAAAACTGTGGCATGGGAATCCTAAGTAAAGGAAAGTTCATCCACCCATGCTGCCTGTCACTCTGGCCAGGGGCACCAATCAACTGAAATGTATTTTCCTATGTGGTGAGCTTACCGTGTGAAGGGTTGATGCGGTGGTTGCAGTCCTAGTGTTGTCTATAAGATGAAGACGAAGATTGTAGATTTATACTCTGCCCTTATCTCTGAATCAGAGTCTCAGAGTGGCTTACAATCTTTTTTATTTTCTTCCCCCACAACAGACACCCTGTGAGGTAGGTGGGGCTGAGAGAGCTCTCCCAGAAGCTGCCCTTTCAAGGACAGCTCTGCAAGAGCTATGGCTGACCTAAGGCCATTCCAGCAGCTGCAAGTGGAGGAGATGGAGGTTCAAACCCGGTTCTCCCATATAAGAGTCTGCACACTTAACCACTACACCAAAGTGTCAAGCATGACCTGTAATCAGCTTTCATACAGGCTTCTCTGCTCCATCTAGAAAACACCTGTGTTAAGGTTTTGAGACAGCTGCTAGAATGTGGGATGATAGTAAAAACTGGGGGGAAAATAGAATTGCATAAGATATAAATAATGCAGGACAAGCAATTGGTCTAATGTAGTTATTTGAACATTTATTTGATAGCTAACTATTATATTGTGTGTAATTTGGGTTTTTTTTTTTGCAAGATGTACCTAATTAACTTTCCCCGATATTTTTATATGTGTTACTGTCTTTCTATTTACCTGGAATAATATAATTCTTTTCTAAATAAAGTATTCTTTTCTAAATAAAGTAATACAGGGGTATTAGCTTGCAGTAAAAGAAGCTACATTTCTTCAGTGCAAGCAGCTGTGTGACTAGTTTTATCATATTATATGGTATTGTATGATAGACAAAATATAGTTTCATATGAAGGCAGGATTATGCAAGAGATGTCGGAGGAGCAGTGTTCCCTCTAAACTGAGTCAGTTTAGGTTTTTACCCTCCCAGGTTTTTATCCTCCAGCTCACACATTTTTGTCTCAGGTCAGGAAAAATAGCCCCAGAGCAAACTAATCTATGCAGTAGTTCACAACTTTAATGTCAGTAGCTCACAAAGTAGAATTTTTGCTCACAAGACTCCACAGCTTAGAGGAATTATTGTTTAAGATATAGTGTAGCAAATCTATGCAGAGTTATTTCATGTAGACTGTATGATTGGTGGCCGGTAGGGTCAATGGGACCGCACGGGTTAGAGGTTTTGGGCTTTGAATGTTGTTTGCAAGGGCACCCTATCTTCTGAGGAGCCATTGCAGTGACATGGAGAAGAAGGGGAGTTGCGCTTCATGGACGGAAACTCGGTCCATCAATGGAAACCTTCAGGTGATGCAATGACAGTTTCTGGGCTCTTCCCAGTCTCCAACCTTGTGAAGGGAGGAGGGGAGCCTTTTATCCACTGTTTGGCTCTTCCCTTGGCCAGTCCTTTCTTCTTACTGCAACCCCCTACTTGATCTTTGAGGTTTCGTTTGTGATTCATAGTTAAACCATGAATTGAACCATGACCCAAGAGGCCAGTTCATGAACTGGACCAGTTTGTATTGGTTTGTGAGCCATTTAAGGTTAAAAACAGCAGGGAGCAAAAAGCAAGGGTTGAAATAAATTAGCCTGATCCAACATGGCTTCTCTTATGTTCTTATGTATTTCAACCGTGAATAAATTAGCCAATCGATATCTATCAGATTTATACAAAACTACAATTTTTTACACAATGTAAGACTGCATGTGCATTACAACGTATCATTCAAAATGGCCACAAAGGTGACAAATATAAATTTCCATAACTTACTAGTAAAAGCAAACGGACTTCTCGTGGGCATTCAATGAAATTGCTGAGCAGTCAGGTTAAAACGGATAAAAGGAAGTAATTTTTCACCCAAAGGGTGATTAACATGTGGAATTCACTGCAACAGGAGGTGGTGGCGGCTACAAGCATAGACAGCTTAAAGAGGGGGTTGGATAAAAATATGGAGCAGAGGTCCATTACTGGCTATTAGCCACAGTGTGTATATATGTATGTGTGTGTGTGTGTGTGTATATATGCACACACACATATATTGGCCACTGTGTGACACAGAGCGTTGGACTGGATGGGCCATTGGCCGAATCCAACATGGCTTCTCTTATGTTCTGGAGAGCCAGTTTGGTTTAGTGGTTAAGTGTGCTGACTCTTATCTGGGAGAACCAGGTTTGATTCCCCACTCCTCCACTTGCACCTGCTGGAATGGCCTTGGGTCAGCCATAGCTCTGGCAGAGGTTGTCCTTGAAAGGGCAGCTGCTGTGAGAGCCCTCTCCAGCCCCCCCCACCTCACAGGGTGTCTGTTGTGGGGGAGGAAGGTAAAGGAGATTTTGAGCCGCTCTGAGACTCTCTGGAGTGGAGGGTGGGATATAAATCCAATATCTTCATCTGCCTCACAGGTGTCTGTTGTGGGGGAGGAAGGTAAAGGAGATTGTGAGCCGCTCTGAGACTCTTTGGAGTGGAGGGCGGGATATAAATCCAATATCATCATCATCATCATCATCATCATCATCATCATCATCATCATCATCATCTTCTTCTTCTTCTTCTTCTTCTTCTTCTTCTTCTTCTTCTTCTTCTTCTTCTTCTTCTTCTTCTTCTTCTTCTTCTTCTTCTTCTTCTTCTTCTTCTTCTTCTCTCTTCTCTCTTCTCTCTTCTCTCTTCTCTCTTCTCTCTTCTCTTGACCAAGCAGGGTCTCCACTCACATATTCCAAAGACAGTTGAAATTATTGCAGTTCCTCCAGAAGTCACAATAAATCACCATAATTGGCAAATAGCTTCACAGTTCATTTCCAAAATACTTTCTGTGTGGAATTAAAGGGCGTTTTCGACAGAGCTTACCGCGGAGCGACGTCCCTCTTCACCGCGCAGCATCTGCGCGGATTTCCCACCAACTGCTCTACAGAACCAGGAAGAGCCGGACCTTTTGCGTCGCAGATGTAAACCGCTAAAAACCAGTTTACATTAGCGACACAAAAGCCAGGCTCTTCCTGGTTATGTGGAGCAGTTGGTGGGAAATCTGCGCAGACGCTGTGTGGTGAAGAGGGACGTCGCTCCGCGGTAAGCTCTGTGGGAAAACGCCCAATGTGTTTGTGCGATGACAGAATGCTGTTCTCTCAAATGTATTGGACTCCTCCTCCTCTACCTCTGATGGAGCCCAGCCAGCTAAAATGGAAAGCCCATCTCTGATCCCTTCCTTGGAGAGGGGTATAGGCAGGCCTCATTTTGGGCAGGAGCTCACAGGAGAGGAGCTCCAGAACCTCTAAATTTTATGGTGCTCTTTCTTTCTTAACCCCCCCCCCCCCAAAAAAAAAGTACTTGCTTCTGGGCTCCATTGTTCAAACCCCCCAGGGAGAATTTCACTGAACTCTAAGATTTGACAAACTTTCTCATATTTCTCCCTCACAAAAAATGGGGAAATAACCAAAACCTATACAGCAGACAAATGGAAATCTTCCTCATGCCACTGTGGCCACAGAGGAGAAAGTAATTTCAAAAGTATGATGGGAGTCAGGTTTTATTAGGACAATTATAATTCAGGAAGCAGTTTAAGATAGATGCTGAGCTGGTATAATTTAGTATCCCTTCCAGTGATGCCAGAGGTGTGTGGCATATGCAAATGAGTTGCGCTAATGAGCTCTAGCACCTCTTTTTCTACAAAAGGACCCCTGGATGTAGGCAATCCTTCAAGTCTTGTTGTATCATACAAGTCAATACATGTTACATTTGTACAAGCTGCTTACTCGAGAGCAGTCTGTTTGCATTTACTAGTGAGCTGTGGCAATTGATAGCTGTCACCCTTGTGGACATTTTGAATGATATATTGTAACGCACATGCAATTTTACATTGGGTAAAAATTATAGTTTTGTATAAGTCTGATAGATATTGATTCGTTCATTTATTCACGGTTGTGTTCTCATTGTTTGTGCCCACCCGGAGGCTGGCAACTCTAGGCACAAGAGACCTAGCCTTAGGTCTGGGAAGCTGTGCCTCTCCAAGATACCTTAGAAGTTGTGGGAGTGAGCCTGGGAAGCTTTTGGGTCCCCCCACCATTTATTGACAACTGGAAGACTTTTCAACATCTTAATTCAAATTCGTGCATGAATTTTCGGTGTCCGTTCTGATACTTGATTTGCTATGGGGGATGCCTTGTCTCAACTGGGAAACTGGAAAGCCTAGTTGGCATGGATGGATATCCCTGTTCCTCTCCTTGCTGAACTGAAGAAACCTTTGAGAATTAAACAAACCTTTGAGAATTAAACATAGTGTGATCCTAAGATCACCTTGGATTCAGCAGGAGCTCACAGAAGCGCAGCTCCTGAACCTTTCTAAGGGTTCCCCCTCCTCTTCTCCACCTACCTTGTCCATTGAATAATAGGTGCAGCTGCATAACAAACCCTGGATGAGCTCCGCCACCTATTTTTCTACAAAGCGACCCCTGCTAAAACCACTTTCCTAGAATAAGCCCCAGGGAACAGATCTGAGTAGGATTCAGAATAGATCTGCTTAGAACACCTCTCTTCATTAGCAGCATCTTATCAGGCTAGGTGGTTCTAATGTTCACAGTTGGAGGCTTTGCCCCCACCCCGAAAAAAATTACAGAAGAACAACATGGGGGGAAAAGGTGTTAAGTCAGCATAAAACATTTGTGCAAATCTTTGTTTTATTTTATAACATACATTGCTCAGTCTGCTCCACCCCAAATGAACTTTTTAAAAATCAGCTCTTCCAAATCAACAACTGGGGAAAATAAGCATCGTTGTTGTTGTTGTTGTTGTTTATTTATTTATTTATTCGATTTATATCCCGCCCTCCCCACCGAGGCGGGCTCAGGGCGGCTCACAACATAAAATTCAAACAATCGGCTTAATAAATAGTAGAATACATTAAATAATTTACAAAAATTAAAACAGTAAAACAGAGAAACAGTCAATCAGTTTGGTGTTCAGTCACACAGTCAAGTCCGACTCTTTGCGACCCCATGGACAAAGTCACGCCAGGCCCTCCTGTCTTCCACCATCCTCTGACTTCTGCTCAAATTTGTGTTTGTTACATCAGTAACGCTGTCCAGCCATCTCATCTTTTGCCGTCCCCTTCTACTTTTGCCTTCTGTCTTTCCCAGCATCAGGATCTCCCTTCTCATTTGGTGGCCAAAGTATTGGAGCTTCATCTTCAGCATCTGACCTTTCAGGGAACAGTCTGGGTTGATTTCCCTTAGGACTGACTAATTTGAACTTCTTGCAGCCCAAGGGACTCTCAAGATTCTTCTCCAGCACCACAGCTCAAAAGCATCTATTCTTCTGCGCTTGGCCTTCCTTATGGACCAGCTCTCGCAGCCATACATTACTACTGGGAATACCATCGCTTTGACTATACGGACTTTTGTTGGCAGGGTGATGTCTCTACTTTTTATTATACTGCCCAGGTTCGCTGTAGCTGTCTTCCCAAGGAGCAAACGTCTTTTAATTTCATGGCTACAGTCACCATCTGCGGTGATCTTGGATCCCAGAAATGTGAAGTCTGTCACTACTTCTATGACTTATTATTATTATTTGGAAAACTTTATCTCGTTCATTAACATATACATTTATGAACAGTTTTGTGGTATATATTTGACCCTTTTGTGGTATATATTTGAGCCAGTTTGGTGTAGTGGTTAAGTGCGCAGACTCTTATCTGGGAGAACCGGGTTTGATTCCCCACTCCTCCACTTGCACCTGCTGGAATGGCCTTGGGTCAGCCATAGCTCTGGCAGAGGTTGTCCTTGAAAGGGCAGCTGCTGTGAGAGCCCTCTCCAGCCCCACCCACCTCACAGGGTGTTTGTTGTGGGGGAGGAAGGTAAAGGAGATTTTGAGCCACTCTGAGACTCTCTGGAGTGGAGGGTGGGATATAAATCCAATATCTTCATCTGCCTCACAGGTGTCTGTTGTGGGGGAGGAAGGTAAAGGAGATTGTGAGCCGCTCTGAGACTCTTTGGAGAGGAGGGCGGGATATAAATCCAATATCTTCTTCTTCCTTTTTGTTAGAGGAAGAAGAAGACATTGGATTTATATCCCACCCTCCACTCCGAAGAGTCTCAGAGCGGCTCACAATCTCCTTTACCTTCCTCCCCCACAACAGACACCCTGTGAGGTGGGTGGGGCTAGAGAGGGCTCTCCCTTTCAAGGACAACCTCTGCCAGAGCTATGGTTGACCCAAGGCCATGCTAGCAGCTGCATGTGGAGGAGTGGGGAAACAAACCTGGTTCTCTCAGATAAGAGTCCACACACTTAACCACTACACCAAACTGGCTCTCCAGGGAACTGTACAATATTATTTTATTAGTAAGGTGACTCAAAATATTGATCTGAGCAACAAGAAAGATGTGTGCTACAAACAAATGGATTTCCAAGGTGGGGAGGTGATGGCTAAGGAATTGCCCTAACTCGTGTACATACTTCTTTACAGCATTTCTCTTTTGCCATTCTCGTGGTTTGAGGCTACGCCACATGATTTTTAAACTTAACAAAACCAGCTGTAGGAAGCATAAAGTGTAAATTTCATATATCAACATTCATAAAGCCAAAATATTTAAATAATCAGAAATGTAATTGGCAGAGAGCATATAAAAGGCGGAGTGCTTCCCAATTTTTTTTTGCTTAATGGATAAGGAATGTCCTGAACCTCAAGAAGAAGACACACTTCTGGGGTTTACCCAGAATTTCATTCTAGAGTTCCCAGGCTACTGAAGAAAAGATCCTGTTCCTTTCTGCCTGCCAGCTATCCACACTTTCTAAGTGGGTCTACTCTGTAGTTGTGTCTACTCGAAGCTACTCTGAGTAAGGTTCTTCCACTGCTTTGAACAAAGGAGCCCGCCAGAGAGAAGTCTTTTCATAGGAATTCAGGTTGCAGGCTGTGAAGAGATTTAAATGCCAACACCCTGAACTGAGTCAAAGCAAGTGACTCAACAATGGGTTCGGGCAGGGCTCTTTTTCTAGCAGGAGCTCCTCTGCATATTAGGCCATGCCCCCTGATGTAGCCAATCCTCCTGGAGCTTATAGTAGGCCCTGTACTAAGAGCTCTCTAAGCTCTTGGAGGATTGGCTACATCAGGGGGGCATGGCCTAATATGCAGAGGAGCTCCTGCTAGAAAAAGAGCCCTGAGTTTGAGCAGGAACACAGTTCCAGCTGGCTTGGTATCAGGGGGTGTGGCCAAATATGCAAATGAGTTCCTGCTGGGCTTTTTCTGCAGTAAAAGTCCAACAGCACCCTGGAGACCAAGATTTTCAAGGCATGAACATTTGAAAATCTTAAGCTTCCTTTGTCAGATACCAGATCTGAAGGGAGTTTAGACTCTTGAAAGCTACTACCCTGAAAATCTTGTTGGTCCCTCAGGTGCTATGGGACTCAAATTGATTGTACCACTGCAAACCAACATGGAGAACCTCTGAAGTTATCTTGCACAGCACTGGTGGGGATTTCTTCCAGATTTCCTATTCCTAGAGAGCTACTTGGAGAAATCCCAAATCCATTTCATTTAATTTAAGACCATGTTAAATTAAGAATAAATTTTCAGCGAGACAACTGTGAAGAAGAAGAAGAAGAAGAAGAAGAAGAAGAAGAAGAAGAAGTGGATTTATAGCCCACCCTTCACTCGGAGTCTCAGTGGTTTAAAATCTCCTTCCCTTCCTCTCCCCACAATGGACACCTGGTGAGATAGGTGGGACTGAGAGAGCTCTGGCAGAAGCTACTCTTGAGCAGAACAGCTCTGAGAGAACTTGTGGCTGACCCAAGGTCACGCTGGCAGTTCCATATGGAAGAGTAGGGATTAAGACCCGGTTCTCCCAGATAAGAGTCCATTGCACTTAACCACTACACCAAAATGGCTCCTATTACATAAGGTTGGCTCTTAACCACTACACCAAGTTCTTTCTTTCTTTCTTTCTTTCTTTCTTTCTTTCTTTCTTTCTTTCTTTCTTTCTTTCTTTCTTTCTTTCTTTCTTTCTTTCTTTCTTTCTTTCTTTCTTTCTTTCTTTCTTTCTTTCTTTCTTTCTTTCTTTCTTTCTCTCTTTCTCTCTCTCTCTCTCTCTTTCTCTCTCTCTTTCTCTCTCTCTTTCTCTCTCTCTCTCTCTCTCTCTTTCTCTCTCTCTTTCTCTCTCTCTCTCTCTCTCAAATTTATATTCTGTCCTCCCCGCAAGCGGGCTCAGGGTAGATCACAACATAAAATAAACATATAAAATCAATCAATATAAATAACAATTCACTTTGCTAAAGCAGTAGACAATAATTTAATATAGGCATTTCCAGCTAGACTTAATTGATCTCTACATACGGTAGTGAGTGATACCTGAATAATATCAGTAGTATCAGCAGCATCAGGAATTCTTATTCCAATGTTTCTTACCTCTGCTAGGGACTCTTACCCCAATGTTTCATTATTGCAAGCTTAATGTCCTTGTTCCTAAGTGTGTATATGACAGGATTCAAAAATGGAGTTACTGCAGTATACAACACACATATCACGGCATCCATTGAGTCCTGAGACGCTGGTCTCAGGTAATGGAAAACCACAGGGATATAATATATGCCCACCACTATAACATGGGCTGAGCAAGTGGAGAAGGCCCGGCGACGCCCTTCGCTGCTTTTGATCCTCAAAATGGCCACCAGAATATACGCGTAGGAGGTAAGGATGAGGAGGAAGCAAGTCATGGCCACAAGCCCAATGTCAACCATGATCACCATCTCATTGAGTCTCGTGTCAGCACAAGCCAACTTCAGTACCGCGGGGATGTCACAAAAGATGTAGTCCACCAGGTTTTGTTGGCCAAAGGGCAGTCGAAAAGTGAGCATTGTCTCTCCCATTGAGTTCAGGCAGCCTCCAATCACTGTCCCCAAGGAGAGGATGAGGCAGGCTTTCCAGTTCATGAGGGTGCTATAATGGAGGGGCTTACAAATAGCCAAGAAGCGGTCGTAAGCCATCAGGGTGTAAAGGAGACTTTCCGCACAGCCGAGGAAGTGGAAAAGGAATAGCTGACTTATACATTCCCCCAAAGAAATGACTTTCCCACCGGGGAAGAATCCTGCAATCACTTTGGGAACGACAACAGAGGAGAAAGCCATATCCAGGATGGACAAATGGCAGAGGAACCAGTACATGGGCTTGTGCAGCTGCAGGTTCGACGCCACCACCCAGAGAATCAGTGAGTTCCCCAAAAGGATCAAACTGTACATAATCAAGAAGAAGAGGAACAAGGGGAGCTCCACTTCTTTTGGATATTGCAACCCAGCGAGGATAAACTCAGTTGGTACTGTTTGATTTGAACACTCCATAACTGGAACCCCCCCCCCTTTTTCCCCCCAGGAAGAGAAATGCAGTTATTCTTTGGGTTAGAAATTGAATGAATGAAAAAAAGAAAGGCATCTGTAGACAAAACCTACCTATACCAAAACTGAAGCTGATATTGTATATAGTCACTATCGCCAGAATTTTGTACGCTAAATATTGGAAGACGAACAATACTCCTAATAGGGAGGAATTTACTAACAAGCTGTTAGATACCGCCGAATCTGATTTAATGTCCACAAGACTAAGGGATGGTAATTTGCAAAAATGTCAGGAGGAATGGGAACCCGTGTATAATTGGGCAAAAAGCAGAGGTTTTGATTTGGAGCAATAAAAACTTACTAGTATTTCTATCCTTTCCATCTCCCAGTGTGTAGGTGTGGGTAAATGTGTTGTATTACTGTTATTTGTGGTTAGATTGTGTGCTGGTATATGTATATGTTCTTACTATTCTTGTCTCTTCTTGTTGTGTTGTGTTTATTTCTTGTTATGTATATCTACTTTCCTTATAATAAAAAATTTTTTCTACGAAGAAGAAAAAAAGAAAGGCATCGACCGGTTTGGTGGGTAGGATGTGCCTTGGGCAGAGATGTGACACTATCAGGGGATGGTATGAATTTTGGTCCTTTCCTCTTCCCCCGCCAGCTTACTTGTTTTTGTCCTGAATAAACTGAATGTACCTTGGTAGAAGACCCTCACTGATCCATGTTGTAATTTATTGTCATCCCCCCACCTTCCCACTATCATATGAGAAGAATTAAATGCAGGAGGAGTGATTCATTGGTTTCTGCATGTGGCTGGAGGAAGATATCAGACAGAACTTCTAATTCCAGTGCAGGATTATTTCCCCCCCATCTTCAGATCTACATGACCGCATGTGAGGATTTCTGTCTAGTCACTAAAAAAATTGATTGGTGCTGACTGAGGGAGGGAGTGGAAGGTAGAATAAATGGATAATGAGGCCACTAGAATTCAAAAAGACTTGCCCAGATTTCCAGAAAAACACCATGCTCTGAAATAATGGGATCCTTGTCTCCTTTTTCCTCCACTTATGCTTACCCCCAAAAGAAATCTGCAACAATGAACTGGAGAATCTAGAAATCCTAATTAGCAGACCTTTTGCATAGGATCACTAGACGTCAGTCATTTACAACAGCTGGGGGGAAATAATCTAGAACACTGACAAATCGTCATTTTAGGAGAACATCATAACTGACACCAGACTCGCATAACAGTTTTGACATCATGTGACTTTTTGAAGTCCTTTCCAGCTTTGTTGACTCACCTTAGGAGAAGTTATAGAACTACTTTCCCCACCTCATTTAGGACCGGCATTCAAAGTCTTTCTGAGTGGCAATAGGTTTGGCACACTGGTATGTCTGCTGCAGAATTTCTAATAGTTTTCCTGGAAGAGTCGATACAAACTACTGAGAGATGTTAGAAAGAAGAGTTCGGAGTATCAAACATTAGCAGAAACACATAGAAGCTTGTTATAATTGCAGATGATTTCATTTCAATGAACTCACTGGATGTTTAACCAATGGCAGCTTAATGAGAGTAAAATAACCTGGGCTACCCCAAACGTAACTTCACCTAGACCCAACATTTACAAGTGGAGTTTTTCATAATATTCTGAGATGAGGATGTTCTTCTAGAGGGATTAGACTTGGAGCAAAATTCACAGGTCTTTGTCAATCAAGATGAAGAGATATTTCATGGCAGATGCTTTCGTGGGCCAGAGAACACCCTTAGTCAGATGATGTCTTTCTGTTGTTACTTCTTTCTCTTGGCATTTATTGATGTCTCTATTGTTCTGCCAGCCAAATAGGAGAGATAGGGATGTCTCTTTGGTGGGAGTAGTCCAGTCAGATGGATCCATCTAGGTGAATGTTCATTTTTAGCCTGCTGCTTTGGATACTACATTGGCTGAATACTATCAGCCGACAGGCACTCTTTTCCATTTTCAGGATGTCTTTATAATGTTGCGTAGTTTTTGAGTCTTGAGACTCCCTCTTGCTTGTCTTCCCTAGAGTCCCAGGCATGCACTCAGGTGAGAATTAAAGTGTTTATGGTTTCATCCTTTTGTCAGATTCCAAACAGTGATGATGAGAATATTGCTTACTTGGATGAAATTCTTTTTTTATGCCGGTGGTCACATCTGTCAATTAATGTATACTAAAATCTTTTCAAGCATTTCAGCAAGGCAAGATCATCTAACCAGTACATTCCATGAGAGCTGGAAAAATGCCCATCTAGAAGACTGGCACAGCCATTTTGACATGGTGAGGTCGCCACGAGTTGCCATTGTTTGAACCAAGGTCAGTTTTCGTGAGGTGTGGACATATGCCATTATACGCTGGCACATGTGAATATTTTCCAGCATGGGTCAAGTTCTGTTCACTGTGGCAAGAGATATTAACATTGGCTCATGATGGTATCGCCACATCAAGGTATTCAGATGTAGGGATGGGTGTGAATTGATTGATGAATGAAAATTCATTGTGAATTGGGACTGGTTTGCAGTTTGCGAAGCAATATTTGTGAACTGAAGAGCCACCACAAATTTCCATGATGGTTAATAAAGAGCAGAAAACAGGGAGTTTAAGCCCCTGGTTGCGCTTCATGAAGGGAAGCTCCCTGCACTCAGTTTTTGGTTTAAATGGCTCTGGGCCATTTAACCCCTTGCTTTCTGCTTCTCATGGCTTTTCCTTGCGGCTTTCTGCTCTCTGTGACTGAAATGGCCATTTCACCCCCTGCTGGCTGTGACTTTTCATAGTGAGCAGAAAGCAGGGGATAAAATGGCTGGGAGGCATTTCACCCCTTGCTTTCTGCTCACTGTGAAAAACTGTGGTCAGCAGAAAGCAGGAATGAAATGGAGCCATTTAAGCCAAACACTTGGGTGGCAGCTCATCTGTTTGGTTTATATGGCTTGTAGCCATTTCAACCCTTGCTTTTTGCTCCCTGCTGTTTTTAAGCTTAAATGGCTCACAAACCAATACAAACTGGTTCAGTTCATGAACTGGCCTGTTGGGTCATGGTTCAATTCATGGTTTAACTATGAATCACAAACTAAACCTCAAAGATCAAGTAGGGGATTGCAGTAAGAAGAAAGGACTGGCCAAGGGAGGAGCCAAACAGTGGATAAAAGGCTCCCCCCACCCCCACTTCACAAGGTTGGAAAGCAGAACTGAAGGTTAAATTATCCTTCTGAGACTGGGAAGAGCCCAGACACTTTCATTGCATCATCTGAAGGTTTCCATTGATGGAACGAGTTTCTGTCCATGAAGCGCAACTCCCCTTCTTCTCCATGTCACTGCAATGCCTCCTCAGAAGATAGGGGGCCCTTGCAAACAACATTCAAAGCCCAAAACCTCTAACCCATGCGGTCCCATTGACCCTCCTGGCCACCAATCATGCAGTGTACATGAAGTAACTCTGCATAGATTTGCTACACTATATCTTAAACAATAATTCCTCTAAGCTGTGGAGTCTTGTGAGCAAAAATTCTACTTTGTGAGCTACTGACATTAAAGTTGTGAACTACTGCATAGATTAGTTTGCTCTGGGGCTATTTTTCCTGACCTAAGACAAAAATGTGTGAGCTGGAGGGTAAAAACCTGGGAGGGTAAAAACCTAAACTGACTCAGTTTAGAGGGAACACTGCTCCTCTGACTTCTCTTGCATAATCCTGCCTTCATATGAAACTATGTTTTGTCTATCATACAATACCATATAATATGATAAAACTAGTCACACAGCTGCTTGCACTGAAGAAATGTAGCTTCTTTTACTGCAAGCGAATACCCCTGCATTACTTTATTTAGAAAAGAATACTTTATTTAGAAAAGAATTATATTATTCCAGGAAAATAGAAAGACAGTAACACACATAAAAATATCGGGGAAAGTTAATTAGGTACATCTTGTAAAAAAAAAAAAAGCAAATTACACACAATATAATAGTTAGCTATCAAATAAATGTTCAAATAACTACATTAGACCAATTGCTTGTCCTGCATTATTTATATCTTATGCAATTCTATTATTTCCCCCCCAGTTTTTACTATCATCCCACATTCTAGCAGCTGTCTCAAAACCTTAACACAGGCGTTTTCTAGATGGAGCAGAGAAGCCTGTGTGAAAGCTGATTACAGGTCATGCTTGACACTGTGAATTGAACAGGATGTAAATGTTTGGTGTAGTGGTTAAGTGTAAGGACTCTTATATGGGAGAACCGGGTTTGAACCTCCATCTCCTCCACTTGCAGTTGCTGGAATGGCCTTAGCTCAGCCATAGCTCTTGCAGAGCTGTCCTTGAAAGGGCAGCTTCTGGGAGAGCTCTCTCAGCCCCACCTACCTCACAGGGTGTCTGTTGTGAGGGAAGAAAATAAAGGAGATTGTAAGCCGCTCTGAGCCTCTGATTCAGAGATAAGGGCAGAGTATAAATCTACAATCTTCGTCTTCATCTTATAGCCAATACTAGGACTGCAACCACTGCATCAACCCTTCACACGGTAAGCTCACCACATAGGAAAATATATTTCAGTTGATTGGTGCCCCTGGCTAGGGTGACAGGCAGCATGGATGGATGAACTTGCCTTTACTTAGGATTCCCACTCCACAGTTGTAAGAGAATGGCCTTCATTTCTTTATTCCTGAGGGTGTATATGGCAGGGTTCAGAAATGGGGTGATGGTGGTGTAGAACATGCTCACCACACTATCCATGTAGTCCTGTGACCCCGGCCTTATGTAATGGAAAACGACTGGCACATAAAATACAATCACCAAAGTGATGTGGGCTGTGCAAGTGGAGAAGGCCCGGCGACGCCCTTCGCTGCTGTTGATCCTCAAAATGGCGGAGACAATGTACACGTAGGATGTCAGGATGAGGAAGAAACAGGCCATGGCCACCAGGCCAACGTCCACCAAGATCACCATCTCGTTGAGAGTTTTGTCCGCGCAAGCCAGCTTCAGCAGGGCAGGATTGTCACAGAAGACATAGTCAATACGGTTGCTCCATCCGTAGGGCAGTCGTAAGGTGACCGTCGTCTGCAAGCTTGAGTTCAGGCAACCTGCAACCATTATGCCCAAACAGAGGGTGAGGCAGACCCTCCAATGCATGATGTGGCTGTAATGGAGGGGCTTGCAGATGGTAATGAAGCGGTCGTAAGCCATCACAATGTCAAGGAGACTTTCGGTGCATCCCAAGAACTGTAAAAAAAATACCTGGCACATACATTCTCTAAAAGAGATGATTTTCCCACCAGGAATGAACCCTGCTGATTTCACTGTCGAACAACTTTTTTGCAAAAAACCTTTCCCTTATACCCAGTCGATATCTTCCCATCCTTAATTTAAATCCATTATTATTATCCTTTGCTGCCAAAAGGAACAGCTCCCTGCCCTCCTCAAAGTGACAGCCCTTCAGATACTTCAAGAGAGCCATCAAGTCCCCCCTCAGCCTCCTCTTCTCCAGACTGAACACCCCCAAGTCTCTCAGCCTTTCCTCATAGAGCTAGGACTCCAGGCCCGTGATCATCCTTGTCACTCTCCTCTGCACCCACTCCATTCTGCCCACATCTTTGTTGAAGTGAGGCCTCCAGAACTGCACACAACAATCCACGTGTGGCCTAACCAATGCAGTCTACAGTGGAACCATGACGTCTTGCGATCTGGAAGTTATGCCTCTGTCAAGACATCCCAAAATGGCATTTGCCTTTTTTGTAGTTGCACCACGCTGGCTGCTCATAGTTAACTTATGGTCCACTCATACCCCAAGATCTCGTTCACACACACTGCTACCTAGAAATGTATCCCCCATCCAGCATGTGTGTTTCTCATTTTTTGTTACTGAGATGTAGAACTCGGCACTTATCCTTGTTGAATTGCATCATATTCACTTCCACCCACTTTTCTAGCATGTTCAGATCTGGTTGAATTCTAACTCTATCTTCCAGTGTATTTGCTGCTCCTCCCAATTTGGTGTCAACTGCAAATTTAATGAGTAGACCCTCCATACCCTCTATGTATCTCAGGCTCCACAGACCCAGATCGACAAGACAAAATAACCATGGGTTGACAACATTTGATCTACACACAGGTATTGTGAATGTCTTGACTTATTATTTTTTTTTTTAAAAAAAGCATTTAAATCTCTATTTTGTTTACTTTATTTATGACATTCATTTCTCTAAAATTCTGGCCTTCCATTTTGAAGTTAACCAGATGCTAGGGTGGCCATAATATCTGCAGGCCAGCCAGGGACACCTTGAGGGGGGGAATGATGTGTGTGCGCGTGTGCGCAGCGGGCGTGCGCCGCCGGAAACAGGAAGTGACGTTACTTTCGGTGACGGCATGCCACCGCCGGAAACAGGAAGTGACATCACTTTCTGTGACATCATTTTCCCCGGGCCACCTGCCGGAAGCAGGAAGTGACATCACTTCCTGTGACATCATTTCCCCCAAATGACATCATTTCCCCCAAATGCCACTGCCGGAAACAGGAAGTGACTTCACAGCACTTCCTTTGACGTCCCCAAAAATCCCCCAAATATCACCGCCGGAAACACCAAGATTATTTATAGAGAGGGAAAGGGGGAAATAAAGTTAAATAAAACTGGCCCCACTACTGGACCTCCTGATAGCCCCTAGTTTTTGGGCCACTGTGTTTTTGCGCCACCTTCATCACTTTCGGGGTGTGGATCCCCCAGTGGGGTGGGCTCCCGACTCCCTCCGCCAGGTGTTTCTGATAGCCCTGTGACCCCTCTTTCATTTGATATGTGTCCCGTGCGGGTGCCACCCTCCTGCCGGGAGATGCCGCAAAATGAGCCCCCTTGAGGCTTATGGCGGCAGGGCTCGGGGGAAGTGAGCTAGACTGCTGTTCTTTTGAGGGGTTATAGAGTGTTTCGAGCCCGTCCCTGTGGCATCGGTCCCATCATTGTGGGACCCAGGGGGCCGGTGCAGCGGCCCGCTGAAGCAGCCTGTCAGTCACTTCCGGGTTCCTGTCCTGCATCTTGACCTGTGTTATTAGTGACAGGCTGCTTTGGCGGGCCGCCGCGCCGGCCCCCTGGGTCCCACAATGACTGAATTGCTGAAAGGCCTCCGCTGAAGAAATTTTGTCTGGAGTGAGCCCTTCCTTTTCGGAAATTAGTTCTTTTGGAGGAATTAGCCCACAGATTGCCTGCCTATGAACTGGAACTGATTTCTCCTCGTGAATGGTGAGGAGAAAGACCCTGAAAACTTTCCTTCCCATTCAAAGCCTGGTTCTGAGGGGATGCATCTGAATCAGCTTCAACAAGAAAACAACACTTCTGGGACACTGACTACTAGACTGTTGGGTTCAGAAGGAAAAGAGTTTGGGGGTGGGGAGCACACTGCCCAGTGTGCCATATTGTATTCAGCCAAGGTGTGTGAGTGGGAGGGGGGCTTTAAGAAAGGAGGCCCTAAGCCTTGAATTTGCCCTTATTTCCAATGCCTGGGTTACACAAGTCTGGGAACATTCTGACACACTGACAAATAACAAGTTATATCTTGTATGTATTCAGCCATGGGATTGGAACCAGAGGTGCCCTTCCACTAGGCTTGCCAATCCCCAAGTCCCAGTGGGGGATTCCCCCGGTTTTGCAGGCTCCTTCCTGCCCCCAGCCAGCTGGCTGGTGTGGGGAAGCCCTGCCTCAACAGCCACCATATGCCTTTCAACCTTGGAAGGCTTTGAAGACTCTTGGGGAGTGGCTTGCTTTTTGAAAGGTGTGTGTGCCTTTAAGTCTCTGGAGCCAGGCTGAATGGGGGTGGGGTGATCCTGCAGAACAATGTGGCTGTTGTAAGAAAGGAAAGGGAAGGATCTCAGCCCCTCCGTTTGTTTTACAGTCCCTTCAGAAGTGGTTTGCACAGTAAAATAGAGAGTAAAGAGCAGGGCTTCAATTCAGCAGAAGCTCACAGGAGCACTGCTCCTGAACCTCCAACCAGGATCTGCATGCAGTGGGAAGTTCTCTGCCCACTGCACAGAAATCCCTGCACTTTTCCCCCTCCAAAATGTCTCCTGGTAAAGAGTAAAGTAGAGCCTCTGGTTTCCCTGTGTTAGTCTGAAGAACTTGGTTGAGTATACAGCATTCAACAACTCCCATGGTGAGTAAATTGCCCCAGTGAGGCCACAAAATGTGTGCGTCCAACCTTTGTTTATTTTGGCTGCTTTGTGTGTGTGTGTGTGTGTGTGTGTGAGAGAGAGAGAGAGAGGGAGGGAGGGAGGGAGAGAAAGCACAGCCAGATCCTGGAGGATGAGGAAATGAAGACTGTATTCAGGGGAATGGTACTGCTGTATTTTTTATCTATTTATTTTAGGGTTAGAGTTGGCAACCCTACCTTCCAGTCATAGAAGACTCATAAATTACAAGTTAAACCATCTCATTTTGACAGTCAACTAGCATAATTTGCCAGCAACTTTTCAATGGAACTCAAGGTTACATATGATTGTATTCCCCTGTTTTATCTCCACTATGAGGTGGGCTACGCTGAGATTTAGCAAGTGTCCTGAGGTCATACAATGAACTTTATGGCAGAGTTGGCATCAGAACCGTCATCCTAAACTGACACTCCAAGTTTTAGTCTGACAAAGAACCATTCCACCAGAAAAGTGTGGTTGTAGTCTGACGAGAAACCCCTCCACTCCACCACACTGACTGAATAGGAGATGAAAAAGTCTACACAGGTTCCACAGAGCCAGTTCAACAAAATAAAATAACCATGGGCTGGCAACATTTGGATTAAACTCTGGAATTCTTTTTGCCTTAAGTTATAATTTAAGAAAAAACAACAACCACTTCCTTCTCTATTTTGTTTATTTTATTTATGCCATGCATTTCTCTCTACAGTAAACTTCATGGCTGAGTAGGCATCTGAAGCCTCATCCTAAACTTTCCAAATTTTACTCTGAGTGGTTTTAGTCTGATTAAAAACTGCTCCACTCCACCATGCTGGCTGCACAGGAGACAGAAGAGAGTGTATGGGCGGTTTCACACAAGAGATTTGCCCTGACCTAGCCCTGCCTCCCATTTGGATTAAAAGTACACGATCGCACAAGCACATCTGCTCTCCGAGCTGCACCCATTTCTCACCCCGACTCCAGACGCCTGCTATCCTCTTAAAAATGCTACCTGGATTTTCCCGGTAGCATCTCCCTGAATCGGATGTAGGTCGCATAATCGGCTGCTGTCTGAAGGCCTTGGGGTGAATTATAAGCGGAAAAGCTGCGTGATCGCACCAAGCCCTTTCTGGCAAGGTCAGGTTCCCCCCCTCGCCTCAAGCCCTCTCTAAGGTGCGCTTGTGCGCTTCTCTGATTGAGCGCGCACACAGGAGGCTTTTTGGAAAAGACAACCCTTTCAGCAGCGGGTCTGTGATTGAGCCGGGCTTGTAGTGTAAATGGGCAACCGCTGACTGATGCCAGGATCTTGCCACTTCAACAGCAACTGTCTGATAGCCCAGAAACAGGTCAAACTTAAGTAGATTTTTTTTTCCAGAATAGGATAAATTCGTGTCAGTTTCACAGTGTGACACCAGTCTATGTACTTCAGGCTCCACAGAGTCAGTTCAACAAGGTAAAATGACCATGGGTCGGGAACATTTGGGCTGAACTGTGGTATTGTGGATGCCAAGAGGTATTTAAAAAAAACAACTTTAATGTCTATCTTGTTTATTTTATATATGCCATGCATTTCTCTTTAATTCACATGCTCCATTTTGAAGTGAACCAGATGGCTATCTAAAGCCACGGTGACCCCCTCCCCAGCTCCACTCTGATAATCAGCCCAATCAACATTTGGTGAAATCAAGCTGAGTTGATTGGTGATGAGAGCTTAGGGCCGAATGTAGCGATACAAGCATGCTGCTGTTTAATTGGGGTTCCCAACCCACAGTTTCGACAGAGCGGCCTTCATCTCTTTATTCCTGAATGTGTAGATGACAGGATTCAGAAATGGGGTTACTGTGGTGTAGAACACGCTCACCACACCATCCACAGAGTCCTGAGATGTGGGCCTCAGGTAATGGAAAACGAGCGGGACATAATAGATAAATACCACGGTGATGTGAGCTGAGCATGTGGAGAAGGCCTGGCGACGCCCTTCACTGCTGCTGATCCTCAAAATGGCAGAGACAATATACACATAGGAGGTCAGGATAAGGATGAAGCAGGTCAAGGTCACAAAGCCGATGACCACCGCGGTCACCATCTCATAGAGTGTTGTGTCTGCACAAGCCAGCTTTAGCAGGGCAGGGATATCACAAAAGACATAGTCAATCTTGTTGTTCCATCCAAAGGGCAATTTAAAGGTGAGGGTCGTCTCTAACACTGAGTTCAGGCAGCCTCCGATCATGGTACCCAAACAGAAGTTGAGGAAGACTCTCCAATGCATGATGTGGCTGTAGTGGAGGGGCTTGCAGATAGCAATGAAGCGGTCATAAGCCATAACGGTGTAAAGGAGACATTCAGCACACCCGAGGAAATGGAAAAAGAATACCTGACATACACATTCTCCAAAAGAGATGATTTTCCCACCAGGGAAGAACCCTGCAATCAGTCTGGGGACCACAATGGAGGAGAAAGCCATATCCAGGATGGACAAATAGCAGAGGAACCAGTACATGGGCTTGTGCAACCGGACGTCAGTTGCCACCACCCAGACGATCAGAGAATTTCCCCAGAGAGTCAGAATGTACATGAGCAAGAAGAAGAGTAACAATGGCGCTTTCAGTTCTTTGGGGAATGAGAAGCCAGAGACTATGAACATAGTTGGCTGTGTTTGATTTGGACACTCCATTAGCAGAACATTTATATCAGGGTCCTTGCAGCAGGATCAGGAAGGCTTTCTTGTTCCTTTTCCAAAGCAAGTGGAGGATTACAGTTCCTTTCACATAACAACAGGCTATCCACACAAGGATACCTGAATGCTCTTAGGTGAAAGGGATTACCTTCTAGGCTGAAGACCCCCAGAACTCAATAGTGTATTTTCAAAGAGCTAGAATTCATTATGTTTGAGAATGTTGGAGACACACTGAGTTTAAAGTAAGTGAATCAGTGCTAAATATGCTGATAAATCAAACGATAAACTGATTCCTTATTCTGACTGTCCTCTCTGACCTGGAGGACCCAGGATAGCCTCTCTCGTCAGATCTTTGAAGCTATGTAGAGTCAGCTGCAGTTGGTACTTAGAGGGGAGACTTCCAAGAAAGTCCAGGGTTTTTATACAGTGGCAGGCAATGGGATGACAACTATGTTTGTCTCTTGGCTTGGATATTCTTTGAGGTTGCCTTAAATCAGCTTGATGGCACTTTCCCATTAGAGATCACAGTTCTCCCATAATCTGGAATTGATCTTGGAATATAGAGTCAGACACACCACTAGATCCTTCCCAACTAAAGGAATGATCTTCTCCTTAATTTAGGTACAAAGATAACCTCAAACTACCACAGCTTCCTTGTTACTTGCTGGCTACCTATCAGTTTGTTTCACTTATACATTTATAAAGGTTATAGAGATGGAATATCTGGCTCAGTGATGTAAGTCAAGCTTCTGCAAATGCATCAGCCTCAGCATCCTGAGCACGGGTGATGATGGTGGAGCCAAGATTTCCTTCCCGAAGAGTGCTGATGATTGTGGGTTGCAGTCAAAACAATGACTTACATATCTTTAGGGGGTGGGAATAGGGTTGCCAAGTCCAGTTCAAAAAACACTTACATATCATGGCAAGTAAACCACAACCAACTTGACCAAAGTCTTTCCCATCTCTTCTTTCTTGATTCTTCTACTGCTTTCTCTCGTTTACCTTCTGTAGAGCTCCTTCTAAAACTGCTTCAGTCGTCATGCAATGAAAATACTTCCATCCTATTGTCTGTTAAGAAGGAGAATTTGTACATGGCAGGCTGTTGTGCACAGACAACCCCGGCAGAACGATGAATCTAGATGAGATGTCATCTTCAATTCAGTTCATCTGCTGCTTCAAATAAAGTTTTGGATGAATGTCCTCCACCAGCAAGAAGATGTTCTACTTTCTCGTATGCCTTTATATAGTTTTATCATCTGTGAGTCACAAGCTTCCACTTTGGTTATTTCCCCAAAGTCTTCCAGATATGTCCACCGGTGACAATTATGCTGTTTATGACAAACCCTTTCCACTAATTCTAGCGAGTGTTGTTAAATACAGTGTTTGGAGGAATTATATATTTTTGTTTGCTGCGGAGAAAAAACCCCCCTTCTGAATGGTTAGCTACATCCTTTTATAATCTCTTCAGCTTTGGCTAAGTTACACAGCCAGTGATTTGAGTAATTTAACATGGAAAACCATCCAGCTGGGGCAGGAACAGTTGGGGCTAAGCTGTTTTTTTGGGGGTGCTTTGAACTATTTTTTGATAATGGTGTTTTGGTTTAAGGTAGATTTGTGTTTCTGATAAAAATGGTTTATTTCCACAGCCCGCCCCCCCCCTACAAACACACACAGCCAAACTTGAAGTTACTTCTTCTGCAAGTTTGCCACAAGAAGTTACAAGCACGCTACTATTTCCAGTTCCAGTGGCAATTGCAATTGAAGGCTGGCAACCCTAGGTCCCTATAAGGACCCAGCCACTACCTTTTGGACCAGTTGTAATTTCCAGGTCAGTCTTGGGTAGCCCTACATAGAGCAAATTACAGTACTCTAACCTGGAGGTGACTATGGATTTCTGGAGGTAGGTCAGGGCAAGACAGGAAGGAGGCTGGTTGCCCAATCTGGCTTAGTTGGCGGAACATCAGTGTAGAGCTGTGGGGATATATGCTGTTGGGCTGAGCAATTAAACTACTCAATTTGTATATTAGGAGGAGTGTGTGTAGGAGGACTGGAAGAAAAACAAAGAGGAAGTAGAGTGTGTAGCATGAGGCCTAGCTATTTTGTCTCTCAAAGGACTGGATTGCTGAAAGGCCTCAGCAGAAGAAGTTTTGATCGGTGAGGGTCCTAGGCTTCCCAAACCTCCCGCTCTGGCGGGAGACTTCTGGGTTCGCAGCCTCATCTCCCGCTCTTCAAAACTCTGGAAGCGGTGATGGGGGGTGGAGGGGGGGGGAGAACATACCTTTAGGCTTCATGTTGTAGAGCTCCTGAGCCATTTGCAAAATGTCTGCCCCTTTAAGGCTGGGCAGGAAGCAGAAAGGGCTTCTGAGAAGGGCCCCTCCCTTTCTTTGCTTTGGTTTTCACAGGAAGTAGAGTTGTCCGGAGGAAGATCTGGTAAGTGTGTGTGTGTGTGAGAGAGGGAGGGGGCAGGGGATTCCCTAGTTTGGAGGCCCTCCCCCCCTTTAGAAAGCGGGGGGGGGAATGTCTACTAGGCACTCTATTATTCCCTATGGAGAACGATTCCCATAGGGAATAATAGGAAATTGATCCGTGGGTATTGGGGGCTCTGGGGGGGCTATTTTTTGAGGTAGAGGCACCAAATTTTTAGTATAGCATCTAGTGCCGCTCCCCAAAATACCCCCCAAGTTTCAGAACGATTGGACCAGAGGGTTCAATTCTATGAGCCCCCAAATATGGTGCCCCTATCCTTAATTATGTCCTATGGAAGAAAGGCATTTTAAAAGGTTTGCTGTCTCTTTAAATGTGATGGCAAGAACTCCCTTGGAGTTCAATTATGCTTGTCACATCCTTGTTCTTGGCTCCACCCCCAATGTCTCCTGGCTCCACCCCCAAAGTCCCCAGATTTTTCTTTAATTGGACTTGGCAACCCTAGAGGGTCCTCCCTTTTTAGAAATCATTTATTTTGAAGGAGTTAGCTCCCAGACCTCCCGCCTATGAACTGGAGCTGATTTCCCCTCTCAAATATTGAGGAAGGAGGCCCTGAAAACTTACCTTCCCACTTGAGGCTTCCTTCTAAGGTTCAACAAGAAAACAGCAATTCCGGGTTCAACAAGAAAACAGCAATTCCAGGACACTGACAACTAGACTGTTGGGTTTAGAAGGGAAAGAGTTTGGGGTGTGTGGATAGGATTGCCAAGTCCAATTCAAGAAATATCTGGGGACTTTGGGTGTGGAGCCAAGAGACTTTGCGGGTGGAGCCAGGAGACACTGGAGATGGAGCCATAAGCAAAGTTGTGTCAAGCACAACTGAACTCCAAAGGGAGTTCTAGCCATCACATTTAAGGGGACCACATACCTTTTTAATGCCTTCCCTACATTAGAAATAATGAAGGATAGGGGCACCTTTTTGGGGGGCTCATAGAATTGGACCCCGTAGTCCAATCTTTTTGAAACTTGGAGAGCATTTTGAGGATACCCATCAGATGCTACGCAGAACATTTGGTACCTCTACCTCAAAAAACCGCCCCTCCAGAGCCCCAGATACCCTGGGATTAGTTCTCCATTATACCCTATGGCTCAACAGACATTTCCGACCCTCCCTCCTGGTTCTGGTGACCCTGAAGCTCCAGAGAGCCTCCAAACCAAGGATCCCCTCCCTGCAACTAGAAATTGGCACCTCTACTCATGAGTTGCTGAACTTCCAAGTTTTTCACAGTAACACAGGGCAACCAAAGGTTCAAGTTTACCTTCACACTATGCAAATAACCTCTTCAAAGATTGCGCAACTGTTGTGTCCTAGGTTCAAATGGGAGAACTGTTACTTTTGGAGGGAAGCCGAACAAGCCAGAGCTTGAATTCCACACCAGGGTTCCAGAGAAGTCCTAAGCATGCCCAATCAGGGGAAGGATTGAAACATAAGTAGCCAATCAACATCCAGGCTCATACTGTACCCTGATAGGCCCTTAGGGCCCTGTAAATAGCCAATCCGTGTAGATAGTTAAGGACCAATCAGAAGGGGGCAAGAATTGTATAAAGGAGCGGGAAGTTTGAACAGGGTTGTTGTTGTTGTGTGTGTTCCTGAAGTAAAGCTTGCTGAAATCACTATCAGACTCTGGTCTCTTACTGCGCTGACCCCAGTACTTTACAGCAACAAATGAAGGGTCTGGGCTCCTTTCACAGCCATGTTGTTCTGCCTCCTCCCCCCCTCTCCCCTTCAGCCTTAAAGACAAAGATACACCATCCAAAGAGGAAGGCTTTCCAATAGAGACTGAAGCCTCCGAAGGTGGAAAGTCACATTATGGCTGTGGGGGCGGGGCTGACTGGGGGAGGGAAGGAGCCTGAGAAAGCGGGAGAGCCCCCGTTGGGATTTGGGGATTGGCAAGCCTAGGTGGGGAGCACACTACCCAGTGTGCCTTATTGTATATCCCCTTTTGTAATGAATAGTTATATATTGCTTAAAGCAACGGGTGTGTGTGGGAGGTTCTAAGCCTTGAATTTGCCCTTATTTCCAATGCCCGAGTTACACCAATCTGGCAACATTTTGACACTCTTGTATATGTGATCAGAATTGTGATTAATATATGGAGTTCTTGCCTGGCTCATTGGAGCCTGTAGGACTGAGCTTGGGGGCTCAGGAACAATAGGAAGTAGGATCCAAATCCCTTCTGCCTTACTCCAGTCACGAGCCCCCTGTTGGTTTGAATGGTCCAATAGCATGCTAGCATGGGAACCTTGAGTGTACATATAGTTGGCCCCATTGGCCCAGTCTTCAGTCTTTGAGTGCAGTGCTATACTATGCTGTATCTAATAAAAGAGCTATGATCACTACCACCTCACCTCATCACTGTGTGGAACCCACTATATTATAGACACATACCAAGTTATAGGTTGTATTCAGCCATGGGATTGGAACCAGAGGTGCCCTTCCACTCACAGAAGACTCATGTGTTACAAGTTGAACTATCACATTATGACAGTCGCCCTAGCACATTTTGCCAGCAACTCTTCCATGGAACTCAAGTTGGTTTACATATGATTGTATCCTCCTGTTTTACCTCCACTCTGAGATGGGTTAGTCTGAGACTTAGAAAGTGAACTTCATGGCTGAGTAAGCATCTGAACCCTCATCCTCAACTGACATTCCAAGTTTTAGTCAGACAAAGAACCACTCCACCAAAAAAGAAAAAAGTGGCTTTAGTCTGGCCAAAAAAACAAAAACAAAAACACCCACTCAACTCCATCACACTGGCTGAATAAAAAGATGGAAGAGTCTAGTCTCAGGCTCCAAGGAGCCGGTTTGACAAGGTGAAATACTCATGGGTTGGCAACATTTGGGTTAAATGCTGGAATTGTTTTTGTCTTAAAGCTATTTAAAAGAAAAACAGTTCAATCTCTATTTTGTTTTTTTATTTATGTCATGCATTTCTCTTTTTTATTTATTTACTTTGGATTTGGACCCCGCCCTCTCCGGGAATGGGCTCAGGGTGGCTAGCAATAAACCAGAATAACAGTATTAAATTACAGTATTAAAAACAGTAAACTTGCCAATATTAGAATCAATTCAAACAACATTGTGGTGCTTGTGATTGATGTCCTCCATTTTGAAGTGAAACAGTTCTAAATCTATAGCCGCTGTGACCCCCTCTCCAGCTCCACTCTGATAATCAGCCCAACCAACATTACGTGAAACCAAACTGAGTCGATTTGTGATGACAACTTAGGGCACAACATAGCCATACAAGCATACTGCTATTTACTTGTGATTCCCAATCCACAGTTTCGACAGAGCGGCCACCATCTCTTTATTTCTGAATGTGTAGATGACAGGGTTCAGAAATGGGGTTATTGTGGTGTAGAACACACTCACCACACCGTCCATGTAGTCCTGAGATGCTGGCCTCAGGTAATGGAAAACGACCGGGACATAATAAAGAAGTACCACAGTGATGTGGGCTGAGCATGTGGAGAAGGCCCGGTGGCGCCCTTCACTGCTGCTGATCCTCAAAATGGCGGAGACAATATAGACATAGGAGGTCAGGATAAGGATGAAGCAGGTTGTGGCCAAAAGGCCAACATCCACTATGGTCAACATCTCATTGAAAGATGTGTCTGCACAAGCCAGCTTCAGTAGGGCAGGGATGTCACAAAAGATGTAGTCAATATGGTTGCTCCATCCATAGGGCAATTGAAAGGTGAGGGTCGTTTCTAACACTGAGTGCATGCAGCCTCCGATCATGGCACCCAAACTGAGGGTGAGGCAGGCTCTCCAATGCATGATGTGGCTGTAGTGGAGGGGCTTGCAGATAGCAATGAAGCGGTCGTATGCCATAATGGTGTAAAGGAGACTTTCGGTACATCCGAGGAAATGGAAAAAGAATACTTGACATACACATTCTCCAAAAGAGATGATGTTCCCACCAGGAAAGAACCCTGCAATTACTCTGGGGACCACAACGGAGGAGAAACCCATATCCAGGAAGGACAAATGGCAGAGGAACCAGTACATGGGCTTGTGCAACCGGACATCAGATGCCACCACCCAGACAATCAGGGAATTTCCACAGAGAGTCAGAATGTACATGAGCAAGAAGAAGAGTAACAGTGGCACCTTCAGTTCTTTGGGGAATGAGAAGCCAGAGATGATGAACTCAGCCGGCTGTGTTTGATTTAGGCACTCCATTAGCAGAACATTTATATCAGGGTCATTGAAGCAGGACCAGGAAGCCTTTCTTGTTCCTTTTCCAAAGCAAGTGGAGGATTACAGTTCCTGTCCCACCATCTTTTCACATATCAGAAGGCTATCCACACTTTTGTGCCTGAATAGTCTTATGTGAAAGGGATGACCTCTTAGGCTGAAGACCCCCCAGAACTCAACAGTGTTTTTAGAAAGAGCTAGAATTCAATATGTCTGTGAAAGTTGGAAGCACACTGAGTTTAAAGTAAGTGGACCAGTGCTAAATGCACTGATAACAATTAGAATGACTCCTTAAGCAGACTGCCCTCCCTGACCTGGAAGACCCAGGATAGCTTCTCTCATCAGATCTCTGAAGTTAAGCAGGGTCAGCTGCACTTGATACTTAGATGGAAGGCCTCCAAGGAAGTCCAGGGTTGTCATGCTGGGGCAGGTAATGCCAAGCCAACTTTGTTTGGCTCTTACCTGGAATGCTCTACGTGGTTGCCTTAAATCAGCTTGATGACACTTCCCCTGTTCGACAGCACACTCCTCACATAATCTCGAATTGATCTTGGAATATAGAGTCAAACACACCACTAGATCCTTCCCAACTAAAGGAATGGTCTCCTTCTCGCTTTAGGTACAAAGATAACCTAAAACCTAGTACAGCTTACTTGTTAGTTGCTGGCTACCTATCAGTTCAATTTGATTCACGTATGAACTTATAAAGGTTATACAGATGGAATATCTGGCTCAGTGATGTAAGTCAGACTTCTGCAAATGCATCTGCCTCAGCATCCTGAGCACAGATGATGATGGTGAGGGCAAAATTTCCTTCCCGAACAGTGTCAATGATTATCCGTTGCAGTCAAAGCAATGAAGAGTCTTGTGGCTTCCAAAAAACACTTACATATCATGGCATGTAAACCAGAACCTCCTTAATGTCTTTTCCATCTCTTCTTTCTTGGTTCTCCTGCTGCTTTCTTTCTTTTACCTTCTATAGAGTTGTTGCTTTACACTTTCAGGTCTATGTTTTCCAGCTGCGTCAATCATCATGCAATGAAAATGCTTCCATTCTATTGTCTGTTGAGAAGCAGGATTTGTACATGGAAGGCTGTTGTGCACAGACAACCCAGACAGAACTATGCAGGGGTCGTTTTGTAGAAAAATAGGTGGTGGAGCTCATCCAGGGATTGTTATGCAGCTGCACCTACTATTCAATGGACAAGGTGGGGAGGAAGAGGTGGAACTCTCACAAAGGTTCAGGAGCTGTGCTCCTGTGAGCTCCCGCTGAATCTGAGGCCTGGAACTATGTACCTAGATCTGAGGTCATCTTTAATTCGAGTTCACCTGCTGCTAGAAATGCAGTGTTGGATGAATGTTCCCCACCAGCAAGAAGATGTTCTACTTTCTAATATGTCTTTATACAGTTTTTTCATCTGTGAGTCATCTGTGGTTATTTCCCCAAGGTCTAGCAGACATGTCCACTGGTGACAATTATGTTTATGGCAAACCCTTTCCACTAATTCCAGTGAGTGTTATTAAAGGCGCTGTTTGGAAGAATGATATATTTCTGTTTGCTACTGATAAAAGAAAACCCTTCTGAATGATTAGCTACATTCTTTTGTAATCTCTCTGGCTTTGGCGAAGTTATGCAACCAGTGATTTGAGTAACTGACATGGAAAAAACATCTAAAACATCTCTGGAAGCTTCATACAGCCAGTTCCACATAGTGAATTCCCCATGGGGGAACCATTGTTGGGGCTGAGCTCTGGTTTTGGGGTGCTTTGAAATATTTTTCTGTAATGGTGCTTTGGTTTATGGCAGTTTTGTATTTCTGATAAAAATGGTTTATGTTTTACCTCCCCCCACAGACTCACCCTTACAGCCAAACTTGACTTTACTTCTTCCAAATGTTTGCAACAGGAAGTTACAACCACACTAAACTCCCAGTCCCAGAGGCAATTGCACTTGGAGGCTGGCAACTGTAGGCTCCCATAAGGACTCGTCCTACTACTTTCTGGACCAGGTGTAATTTCTGGGTGAGTCTCAAGGGTAGCCGTATGTAGAGCAAGTTACAGTAGTCTAACCTGGAGGTGATTGTTACATGGATTTCTGGAGGTCGTTCAGGGCGAGACAGGAGTGGCATTCGTTGCTTGATCTGGCATAGTAGGAGGAAGACCAGTGTAGAGCTTTGGAGATGTATGCTGTTGAGTTAAGCAATTAAACGACTCTATTTCTATACCAGGAGGACTGTGTGTAGGAGGACTTGAAGAAAAATTACAAGGAGGTAGGGTGAGGACTAAGAGGCCTAGTCATTCTGTCTCTCAAAGGACTGAATTCCTGAAAGGTCTCAGCTGAAGAAATTTTGTCTAGTGTGGGCCCTCCCTTTTTGAAAATCACTTCTTTTGGAGGAGTTAGCCCCCAGACCGCTTGTCTATGAACTGGAGCTGATTTCTCCACTCAAATGGTGAGGAAGGAGGCCCTGAGAACTTTCGTTCCCTCTTGAGGCCTGATTCTGAGGGACTGCGACTGGACCAGCTTCAACAAGAAAACGGAACTTCTGGGACACTGACTACTGAGCCTGCTTTGGTGGGGAGGGCGGGATATAAATAAAATTAAATTAAATTTTAAAACATAAAAATACTGGACTGTTGGGTTCGGAAGGGAAAGAGTTTGGGGAATGGGGAGCACACTACCCGATGTGCCATATTGTATTTCCCCTGTTGTAATGAATAGTTTCTTAACCGAAGGTATGCGAGTGGGCGGGCCTAAGCTTTGAATATGTCCTTATTTCCATTGCCCGGGTTACACCAGTCTGACAACATTTTGACACAATGACAAATACCAAGTTATAGGTTGTATTCAGCCTTGGAAGTGGAACCAGTTCCATGCAAAGAAGACTCATAAATTCCAAGTTAAACCATCACATTATGATAGATAACCTAGCATATCTTGCTAGCAACTCTTCAATGGAACTCAAGGTGGTTTACACAGTGGTGTAGGGAGGGGGGGGGCGGGTTGCCCCAGGTCTGGGGGGTCTGGGGGGCCCCCACATTGCCAAGGGTGGTCCCGAATAATGGCCGTGTTGCTGTGCTGCATCATTTTAACAAGCAGCTTGTTAAACTTCTGGATGACCACTTTGGAGGAGCTGGACCTTTCCTCCGATCCAGCAGGACTCCGAATCTTGTGCCCACTTGCTATCTAGGAAAGAAGCGCCAATCAGGTCTCGGGAGGGGGTGCTGCGGGGCCTCTGGAGGCCGGGTCTCCGGGCGGCCACGTGCGGCGCCTGCAGGGCGCTGTGCATAAGAGGGCGCCGCGGGGTCGCCCGGGCACGCTTTGTCCCTGCAGGCTCTTGGAGAGTCTGGGCGCCTCTTCTGCGGCTTTCGGTGGAGAGCCGGGCGTATACCTATCTGCATCTTCACCAGCACTGCCTTCCTCCTCCTTCTCCTCGAGTTAGGGGACTAGCCATGCTGCACTGGGGATGCGATGAGGACAACGGTGAGGGGGGAGAGCTCCAGCCGGCTCTCTGGGGAAATAGGGGCGGGAGGGGGATGCGGGGAGTTGGGTGGGCTCTGAGCCCCGACGGGCACAGCTGGGGTGAGTTCGTCCCCTTAGCCCCACTGCCATGGCCTGCTTGCTTCCCGCCGGGATCCTCGCGCAAGTTGGGAAGCGAGCGGCGAAGCTGCCCAGGCGAGGACAGGCGTAACATTCCTGACTGATGGGGTCGTCTGAACACTCGCGCCCTGGCTGCCTTCGGGCGCGGAATGTGCCTTCAGCCCCTACTTCTCCCCACGATCAGATTGTTACGGCTGTTTACACTTCTAAACTTTTAAGAAACTTTCCCTGTGACTGCTTAAACTGTTATTTAGAGGGCGGACTCGAAAAGCATCCGAACCCAGCCAAACCAAGATCAGGTTTTCAGATCCAAATTAACTAATCTGCAAATGGCGGGGGGTAAATAAGAGCACCCTTATTGGTTAATATAATTTGATCCCCCCTCTTTTTGTAGTACTGCATTAACGGTTTTATAAGTAATATTAAGTTCTGCCGTATGCTTTTGTCCCTCTTCCTTTCTCTTACACATGCCCTGGTGTATTCTATAGGACATATTTCTAAGAAAGTGCATAGGTTTGCAGCCCTATTCACAAATGACTACTCAAAAAGTCTGTTTTGGTTTCCCTCTCATTCCATTGCACACTTGTTAACATAAACATATTTGGCTACAGTTATGAGTTATTAAAATGAGAGGCTAAACTAGTTGAGCACAACACATTTTTTTAAAAAAATTCAAATGTATAGGCATCTGTGGTTGCTAGTTAGTAGCTATAATGGGCTTGCTGGGTAGTAGCTGTGAGTCCCATTGATTTCAGTTCTGTTTCTGCCCGTGTGTATTCTGATCCTTCTTGGACTTTCTGGCCTGAGTGCCCAAACCCCTGCAATATTGGTGTGCTTGCAAACTAAAGTGGAGAAGGGAGAATTGTACCTTGCCCAGTTGTAGTGGAAACATACTGAGTCTTTGGGGGGCGGGGGGATGACAACTGGCCCTCTATGCTGAACGGAAAGGTTGGATGTACTGTGGTCTGATCTGGCATGCATGGTTCAGGGCACAAGGGGAACAGCTGGGCCAGCAGGCTGCTTGTGGCATTTCTCCCTGTCACATGGTGTGGTGGGGTAATCAGGTTATCAATCACATGACCTAGATCGCACCAGCAGTGCCATCTTGGGGGGGGTGCCGCCCCCAAAGTGACACCACTTCCTGTTTCCCCCCCACAAGTGGTGGCCATTTTGGGGGAGTTACATCACTTCCTGTTTCCAGCAGGGCTCCCTCGCAAGTGGTGGCCATCCTGCGGAAGTGACATCACCGGAAGTGACATCATATCCTGTTTCTGGCGGCGTGCACACACATAGGGGGGCCCACATAAATCTTGGGCCCCGGGCCCCCAAAGCCCTAGCTACGCCCCTGGGTTTACATATGATTATATTCACCCATTTTATATCCACTATGAGGTGGGCTACGCTGAGACTTAGCAAATGTCCTGAGTTCATACAGTGACCTTCATGTCTGAATAGGCATCTGAACTCTCATCCTAAATTGACATTCCAAGTTTTACTCTTACAAAGTACCAATTCACCAGAAAAAGAAAAGAATGGTTTTAGTCTGATTAAGAACCACTCCACTCCACTTTGCTGGCTGAATAGGAGACAGAAGAGAGTCTATGTACCTCAGACTCCACAGAGCTAGTTCAACAAGGTAAAATAATCATGGATTGGCTACATGTGGGCTAAATTGCAGTATTGTGGATGCCTAGAATTATTAAAAAACACTTTAATCTCTATCTTGTTTATATTATATATACCATGCATATCTCTTTAATTCACAGTCTCCATTTTGAAGTAAACCAGATGCATATCTTCAGCCACTTTGACCCCCTCCCCAGCTCCACTCTTATAATCAGCCCAAGTAACATTTGTGAAATCAAGTTAAGGTGATTGGTGATGATAGCTTAGAGCGGAACATAGCCATACCAGCATGGTGCTGTTTATCTGGGGTTCCCAACCCACAGTTTTAACAGAGCAGCCATAATAATAATAATAATAATAATAATAATAATAATAATAATAAACTTTTATTTATATTCCGCCCTCCCCGCCAAGGCAGGCTCAAGGCGGCTAACAAGACATGGTAAAACCATGATACAATAAAACAATATATAATATAATTAATAATTTAAACAGTAAAACCAATAAAACAATATAACATTATAAAATAATCAAATTGTGTATAAGATGGCTCGGTGTTATTGATGTTATCAGGGGTTCCATCTTAGAAAGCTAGCTGGAAGAGGACAGTTTTGCAGGCCCTACGGAATTGGTTAAAATCCCACAGGGCCTGCATCTCTTCTGGCAGTTGATTCCACCATTGGGGGGCCTTCATAGAGAACGCCTGTTCTCTGGTAGTTTTTAGTTTGGTTTCTTTTTGGCCCAGGGATTTCGAGAAGATTTTTTGAACTTGATCGTAGTGCTCTCTGGGGAACATATGGAGAGAGGCGGTCCCTAAGGTAGGCTTGTCCTCGACCATATAGGGCTTTAAAGGTAATGACCAGCACCTTGTAACGGACCCGGTAAACAATTGGCAGCCAGTGCAACTCCCGCAGCCCAGGCTGCACATGTTCCCAACGAGGCAGTCCCAATAACAGCCTGGCTGCTGCGTTCTACACTAGCTGCAGTTTCCGGGTTCGGTACAGGGGCAGCCCCATGTAGAGGGCATTACAGTAGTCTAACCTCGAGGTGACCGTTGCATGGATCACTGTTGCCAGGTCGTTGCGCTCCAGGAAGGGGGCCAACTGTTCGCCCGTCTAAGATGAAAAAAGGCAGACATGGCAGTAGCTGTTATCTGGGCCTCCATTGTCAAGGAAGGCTCCAGTAAGACTCCCAAGCTCTTAACTCTGCGCACTGCTACCAGTTGCGCCCCATCAAAAACTGGGAGAGGGACCCCATTCTCTGAACCGCCGCAGCCCAGGCAAAGGACCTCCATCTTCACTGGGTTAAATTTCAGCCCACTCAGCTTAATCCAGTCTGCCATGGCTTGCAACGCCCGGTTCAAATTTTCCGGGGCATTTCCAGTCCGGTCGCCCATCAATAGATAGAGCTGGGTATCATCAGCATACTGATGACAACCCAGCCCATATCTCCGGGCTATCTGGGCAAGGGGGCGCATGAAGATGTTGAATAGCATCGGAGAGAGAACTGCTCCCTGTGGCACCCCACAGTCAAGTGAGTGTCTCCAGGATAGCTCTCCCCCAATTGCCACCCTTTGTCCCCGACCCTCAAGGAAAGAGGAAAGCCATTGTAACGCGGACCCCTGAATCCCTGCGTCGGCGAGGCGGCGGGTCAGCAGCCGGTGATTGACCATATCGAACGCAGCTGATAGGTCTAGCAGCAGCAAAACCGCCACGCCGCCTCGATCCAGATGTCTCCGGAGATCATCCATGAGAGTGACCAAGACTGTCTCCGCCCTGTGTTCCTGGCGGGAGCCAGACTGGAATGGATCTAAGGTGGAAGCGTCCTCCAGAAAACTCTGTAGCTGCAGCGCAACAGCCCTCTCAATAACTTTGCCCAAAAAGGGCAAATTTGAGACCGTCCGGTAATGTGCCAATTCGGTCGGGTCTGATGTAACCTTTTTTAGGAGAGGGCGGACCACTGCCTCTTTCAGAAGGGCAGGAAAACGGCCCTCTGAAAGAGATCTATTTATGCTGTCCCATATAGGACATCTTAGCTCCTCCAGGCAAGCTTTAATTAGCCAGGAGGGGCACGGGTCGAGATCACAAGTTGTTGCACGTGCAGCAGAGAGGACTCTGTCAACTTCCTCCAAGCTGAGAGGGTTGAAATGATCCAGGATCAAGCTGGAAGGCGTGCACGGAGCCTCGAGTTTACATACTGAGTCCAATATGGCAGGGCAGTCGCGGCGGAGTGATTGGACCTTGTCTGCAAAATGTTTCGCAAAAGCCACACAGCCTATCTCCAATTCCTTAACATTAGTTTGCCCTGTGGCAATATAGTAAGCGTTCGAATTATCCTAAATAATTGTGCCAGGCGCGCATTTGCAGACGCAATCTTAGCCGCAAAGTATGTTTTCTTTGTGGCCTTGACTGCCATCTCATAGGATCTCATAAATTTCCTATAAGATGCTCCAATCGCTTCATCTCGAGTATGCCGCCATTGCCTTTGTAGCCATCTGAGGCTGTGTTTCAGCTGGCGTAGTTCCGGGGTATACCACACCGCCAGCCTAGTCCGGGGTCGCAGAGGGTGTCGAGGTGCGATCTCTTCAATAGCCCTGGAGAGTCGGCTATGCCAAACCTCGACCAGGGCCTCCAAGGAATTGCCAGAGGGCCAGGGATCCCGAAGAGCCATTTGGAACCATTCCGGGTCCATTTGGCTCCGCGGGCGAGCCAAAATAGGCTCGACTCCTAAGCAGGTTTGGGGTGGGGCATTCACACAAGCCCTAAGGGCGCGGTGGTCCAACCATGGCACAGCTTCTATAGTTATATCGTCCACCACAACCCAGGCTGCAAAGATCAAATCTAACATGTGCCCGGCCTGATGCGTGGGGGATGTTACAAATTGAGAGAGTCCTAGTGTCGCCATGGATGACACTAGGTCTGTCGCCTGACTAGAGGCCGGGTCATCCGCATGGACGTTGAAGTCACTCAGGATCACCAGCCTTGGGTGCTCCAACACCCAGCCTGCCACCGCCTCGAGCAGGGATGGTAGGGCATTGGCCGGTGCGCTAGGTGAACGGTACACCAGCCAAATCGCCAACCCCTCTCCAGCCTCCCACGCCAGACCGGCACATTCAATGCCCTTGATCCTTGGAGCCGGGAGCGCCCTAAAGGAGTAAGCCTCTCGTATGAACAGCGCCACTCCTCCCCCCGCCCGCTAGTCCGCGATTGGTGAAAGACCGAATAGCCCGGGGAGCTGTTTGTGAGAGGGCCACAGTATCACTCTCTCATACCCAGGTTTCGGTCACGCAAACCAGGTCCATGTCCCGTTCGAGTAGAAACTCTCGAAGGACAGAGGCCTTATTATTAATGGACCTGGTGTTGCATAACACCAATGACGGAGGCGGGTCCAACCTGACCCTACTACCTGTCACCCTCGGGATGGGGCACAGACTGGAAGGAGGCCGAGCCCTCACAGGTCTCCGCCCCCTTCCCTTATATTGCTTTCTGCTCCCACCGCCATACCTCCCCCTCCCCAGGAGCACTGGAATCCCTAGGCCAGTCATCCCCCGTTGGTGGTAATAGATGCTAACGTAACTGCCACCACTAGTATCTCAACACTGTCCTTAATTAGCCCCCCAATTCACTCTGCTCCAACAATCCCCATTCTCAATCAACCCAATTAAGCCTACCCCATAATTCCTTATATCAATTGGTAAAATATATATAGCCTTATCTGATGGTAAAAATGAATATAATCCCACCCCCCAATAATGCTTCCAAATTAATTTACCACAAACAAATCAATCCAATTAATACAGACAACCAATCCCATGAGTTAATTGATTAAAATTTACACTAAATTTAGCAGAGCCTAAAAATGTATACAGGAGGTTACAAGGAAAGTGCTAATGTGCTAGTCCATGCAAGATCTTCTGATTTGAGCATAGTACAGGATAAGTGCTGGGTAAGTAAGGTGCTGGTTGAATAAAGATTTAAAGTGCGCACAGGGCAGAGCCCGGTCGCTTCAAAAGCGCGATGGTTGTGGTATGTGGAGCAGCAGTCCCACATCTGAGCAAAGGGTGGTACATGTCAGGGTCAGGGTTTCTGGTAATGCCTCCGGTGCAACCTGGCAGTCCCGAGGGGGGGGGGGGGGTGAGTCCTCTCGTGGCTCCCAGTCACACAGGGTTGGGCAGTCCAAGACCCTTACTCTGCCCGGCTGTGTGATGTTCAATGTCCAGTGGCCCCAGGCAGTTCCCACCAGCTCCCTTCTGCCGGCTTATGGTGCTACCAAATGCCTCAAATCTTCGGCCACACCTTTTCTCAGTCGCTGCTTGTAATTGTACACCGCTCGTCAGCCGCTCCGTTCGCAACTCGGCTCCGGACAAGCTGGAATGCAGCCTAGGGCGGCGCCTCAGCACTCGCGGGTCTTACTCACCGGTCGCCCAGCTCTGCCCGGGTGACCGTTCATCTTTATTCCTGAACGTGTAAGTAAGGTGCTGGTTGTAAGTAGGTGCTGGGTAAGTAAGGTGCTGGTTGAATAAAGATATAAAGTGCGCACAGTGCAGAGCCCGGTCGCTTCAAAAGCGCGATGGTTGTGGTATGTGGAGCAGCAGTCCCACCTCTGAGCAAAGGGTGGTACATGTCAGGGTTTCTGGTAATGCCTCCAGTGCAACCTGGCAGTCCCGAGGGGGGGGTGAGCCCTCTTGTGGCTCCCAGTCACACAGGGTTGGGCAGTCCAGGACCCTTACTCTGCCCGGCTGTGCGATGTTATGAACATATGAAGCTGCCTTCTACTGAATCAGACCCTCGGTCCATCAAAGTCAGTATTGTCTACTCAGACTGGCAGCGGCTCTCCAGGGTCTCAAGCTGAGGTTTTTCACACCAACTTGCCTGGACCCTTTTTAGCTGGAGATGCCAGGGACTGAACCTGGAACCTTCTGCTTACCAAGCAGATGCTCTACCACTGAGCCACCATCCCTCCCCTGCTCTCCATGGTCTCAAGCTAAGGTTTTTCACACCTATTTGCCTGGACCCTTTTAGTTGGAGATGCCAGGGATTGAACCTGGGACCTTCTGCTTACCAAGCAGATGCTCTACCACTGAGCCACTGTCCCTCCCCAATGAAGTAGCCAATCCTCCAAGAGCTTACAGGGTTCTTCTTACAGGGTCTCCTGTAAGCTCTTGGAGGATTGGCTGCATCACAGGGGTGCGGCCCAATATACAAAGGAGTTCCTGCTACAAAAAAGAGCCCTGTTTGGGAAGAAACTTCAGCTCAGCCTTTGATACATTTCCTACTTTTTTTTGCCCTCTAGAACAGTTTCCAATATCAATAGGAGGCCGTTGTTGTTGTGTCTCCTTTTACTATTCCCATGTGACAGATAAATAGAAGCTGAAGGAGGGGCTTTAACCTCTGAGACACGAGGCGTGGAGGGCTGCACAGGGATTTGAGCCAGGGTCCCAGACCTTCCATATATAACTCCTGCAGAAAGCAGCACTGAAGGCATAATTTTTTTAATGAAAAAGCATCTGACTAAAAAAAAAAATGCAGACGTAGCACTAGAGAGCACCTAGAGTTAAAAACAGAAGAATATAAGAGCAGCCCAGCTGGATCAAAGCAGCGGTCCATCAAGTTCAGCATCCCGTCTCATAGATGTTCAATGTCCAGTGGCCCCAGGCAGTTCCCACCAGCTCCCTTCTGCCGGCTTATGGTGCTACCAAACGCCTCAGGTCTTCGACCACACCTTTCCTCAGTCGCTGCTTGTAATTGTTCACCGCTCGTCAGCCACTCCGTTCGCCACTCGGCTCCGCACAAGCTGGAATGCAGCCTAGGGCGGCGCCTCTGCCTCAGCACTCGCGGGTCTTACTCGCCGGTCGCCCAGCTCTGCCCGGGCGACGTTCATCTTTATTCCTGATTGTGTAGATGACAGGATTCAGAAATGGGGTTATTGTGGTGTAGAACATGCTCACCACACCATCCACAGCTGATTAGTGATGAGAGCTTAGGGCAGAACATAGCCATACAAGCATGCTGCTGTTTACTTGGGATTCCCAACACACACTTTCGACAGAGCGGCCTTCATCTCTTTATTCCTGAATGTGTAGATGACAGGATTCAGAAACGGGGTTACTGTGGTGTAGAACATGCTCACCACACCATCCATGTAGTCCTGAGATGCTGGCCTCAGGTAATGGAAAACGACTGGAACATAATAGATAATGACCACAGTGATGTGGGCTGAGCACGTGGAGAAGGCCCGGCGACGCCCTTCACTGCTGCTGATCCTCAAAATGGCGGAGACAATATAGACATAGGAGGTCAGGATAAGGATGAAGCAGGTCATGGCCACCAGGCCGATATCCACTACAGCCACCATCTCATTGAAAGTTGTGTCTGCGCAAGCCAGCTTCAGTAGAGCAGGGATGTCACAAAAGACATAGTCAATCTTGTTGTTCCATCCAAAGGGCAATTGAAAGGTGAGGGTCGTCTCTAACACTGAGTTCAGGCAGCCTCCGATCATGGTACCCAAACAGAGGGTGAGGCAGACTCTCCAATGCATGATGTGGCTGTAGTGGAGGGGCTTGCAGATAGCAATGAAGCGGTCGTAAGCCATAACAGTGTAAAGGAGACTTTCAGTACATCCGAGGAAATTCAGAAAGAATACCTGACATATACATTCTCCAAAAGAGATGATGTTCCCACCAGGGAAGAAACCTGCAATCAATCTGGGGACCACAATGGAGGAGAAAGCCATATCCATGATGGACAAATGGCAGAGGAACCAGTACATGGGCTTGTGCAACTGGACATCAGATGCCACCACCCAGACAATCAGAGAATTTCCACAGAGAGTCAGAATGTACATGAGCAAGAAGAAGAGTAACAGCAGCACGTCTAATTCTTTCGGGAATGAGAATCCAGAGATGATGAACACAGCCGGCTGTGTTTGATTTGGACACTCCATTAGCAGAACAGTGTCGCTGAAGAAGGGTCAGGAAGACAATTTTTTTGCTCTTTTTCCAAAGCAAGTGCAGGAGCACAGTTCCTGTCCCACCATCCTTTCACATAACAGAAGGCTATCCACACATTGGTAGCTGAGTATTCTTATGTGAAAAGGAATGCCTTCTAGGCTGAAGACCCCCCCCCCCCCCCAGAATTTACAAGCAAATTTAGAAGGCCATAGAATTCAATAAGTGTGAGAAAGTTGCAGACACAGTGAATTTAAAGTAAGAGGAACTGTGCTAAATGTGCTGATAACATTTAAAGCATTAGACTGATTCTTTAATCAAAGTACCCTCCGTGACCCAGAAGACCCAGGATAGCCTCTCTCATCAGATCACAGAAGGTAAGCAGGGTCAGCCCTGGTTAGTACTTAGATGGGAGACCTCCAAGGAAGTCCAGGGGCAGGTAATGGAAAGCCTCCCCTCTTTGTCTCTTGCCTTGAAAACTCCATGAGGTCACCATAAACCAGCAGTGACTTGATGACAGTTTCCAGTTAGACATCATAATCCTCACATTATCTGGAACTGATCTGGGAAGATGCAGTCAAAGCAGGCACAACGCTAGATCCTTCCCACCTAAAGGAATGGTCTCTTCCTCCTCAGATTAGGTACAAAGATATCCTTAAAATAAACAACACTCATGTTTTAAAATATCCTTTCACCCTATTGAAGTTCAGTGAAATGATTTCTAATAACAACTGGGAATGAGATTCAGAAGTCCTGATGTTTAAAAAAGAAGAAGACGCCAACGACTGCAGATTTATAACCTGCCCTTCTCTCTGAATCAGAGACTCAGAGCGGCTTACAATCTCCTATATCTTCCCTCTCCACAACAGACACCCTGTGAGATGGGTGGGGCTGAGAGGTCTCTCACAGCAGCTGTCTTTTCAAGGACAACATCTGCCAGAGCTATGGCTGACCCAAGGCCATTCCAGCAGCTGCAAGTGAAGGAGTGGGGAATCAAACCCGGTTCTTCCAGATAAGAGTCCATACACTTAAGCACTACACCAAACTGGCTCTCACTACATCAAAAAGCTAACTGGACTACTTCAGGAGGAGTCATACTATTGTACAGGACAATACCAAAAACAAGATTCTCATAATATTTTTTCATGCTTTTTCAAAGACTTAATGCCACCTTCACACCTCTTCAAGGCCACAGACCCAGCCTTAATTGGTAAGTACTGGCGAAATGGTTGTTTTAGTGAGGTGTTGTGGCTCTAGTAAAGCCACCCCATGGTGCAGAGTGGTAAAGCAGCAGTATTGCGGTACTGTGATCTGAACTCTGCTCATGACCTGAGTTCTATCCCAGCGAAAGCTGGTTCAGGTAGCTGGCTCGAGGTTGACTCAGCTTTCCATTCTTCTGATGTCGGTCAAAGGAGTCTCCAGCTTGCTGTGGGGGGGGGGGAAGTGTAAAAGACTGGGGAAGGCAATGGCAAACCACCCTGCAAAAAGTCTGCTGTGAAATCTTCCATCCTTCCGATGTCGGTCAAAGGAGTCCCCAGCTTGCTGGGGGGAAAGTGTAAAAGACTGGGGTAGGCAATGGCAAACCACCCCGCAAAAAGTCTGCCTTGAAAAATGTTGTGAAAGCAACGTCACCCCAGAGTCGGAAACGACTGGTGCTTGCACAGGGGACCTTTCCTTTCCTATGGCTCTAATATAATTTCTGATAGTCTGTCCTAGAAGAACTGGTTGAAAATAAAGGGTTATCATTTAACAAGACACCCAAAGCTACCAAACCTTGCTTGTTACTTGCTGTCTTCCTATCATTTCAGTTTGATTCACGTATAAATTTATGATGATTATACTGATGGAGTATTTTGCTTAGTTATATTAAGTCAAGCTGCTGCAAATGCATCTGCCTCAGCCTCAACAACCTGAGCATAGGTGATGGTGGAGCCAGAATTTCCTGCCAGAAAGGTGGCAATGGTCATGGGATGCAGTCAAAGCAGTAAAGAGCCTTGTGGTTTCTTAAAGACACGCATAGATATCATGACATGTAAAATCAGCACCTTCTTGACCAAAATCTTTTCGGTCTCTTCTTCCTTGATGCTTCCACTGTTTTCGTTCTTCTACCTTCTGTCGAGTTGTCGCTTTGCCCTTTTTCATCGATGTCTTCCAACTGCTTCAATCCTCGTGCAATGAAAATCCTTCCATCCTATTGTCTGTTAAGAAGGAGAGTTTGTACATGGAAGACTGTTGTGAGCAGACAACCTAGGCAGAACCATGTATCTAGATGAGAAGTCATTGTTAATTCAGGTTCACCTGGTGCTAGCAATGAAGTGTGGGATGAATGTTCTCTCCATCAGCAGGAACACGTTCTACTTTCTCACATGTCTATATAAAGTTTCATCATCTGTGAGTCAGAACCTTCCACTCTGGTCTTTTCCCCAAAGACTTGCAGACATGCCCACTGGTGACAATTATGATGTTTATGACGAACCCTTTCCACTAACACTATTTGGAGGAATGATATATTTCTGTTTGCTACGGAGGAAAAAAACCCAACCCTGTTGAATGGTGAGCTATTTCTTTTTGTAACTCTCCAGTTTTGGCAAAGTTACGCAGCCAGAGATTTGAGTAACTGCCATGGAAAAATGTCTAAAACATCTCTGAAAGTTTCTTATAGGCACTTCAACGTGGTGAAGTCACTGGGGAACTGTTGGGGCTAAGCTCTGGTTTTTGGGTGCTTTGAAATATTTTTAGGCAATGGTGTTATGTTTTAAGGTAAATGTGTGGATCTGATAAAAATGGTTTATTTTCTTCCCCCTCTCCTTACAGCCAAATTAGAAGTTACTTCTTCCACGAGTTTGCAACGAGGAAGCTACATCCACACTGCAACTGCAAGTCCCGGTTGCAACTCCTGAGTAAAAATTTGGCATGGGCTCCATTGTGATTGCAACCATGGTGCAGGGAGAGGAAGGGCTGTTACCTCCACCCACCCCATTTTTGGCAGCCAAAATGACCTATGGGCTGCAGGTAGGGTTGCCAGGTCTGACTCAAGAAATATCTGGGAACTTTGGGGTTGGAGCTAGGAGCAAGGACTGTTGGGTTGGGAAAGGAAAGAGTTTGGTGGGTGGGGAGCACATTATCCATTGTACCATATTCAGGGCCTTTTTTTGGTAGAAAAAGCCCAGCAGGACCTCATTCGCATATTAGGCTACGCCCCCTGGCACCAAGCCAGCTGAAACTGCGTTCCTGCTCAAAAAAGTCCCGTCCATATTGTATTTTTCCTGTTGTAATAAATTGTAATGAATAATTACTTTGCTTAAGCCAAGGTGTGTGAGTGGGACAGGGGCTTTAAGAAAGGAGGCCCTAGACCTTGAATTTGCCCTTATTTCCAATGCCTGGGAGTGATGGACTGAAAGCAGTTTGCATGAGTGACAGTGGAAACACTCACTGTGATTGGCTAACCACCTCCATGGTAACCAACGTAAGAAGTTAAAGAGGAGAGGGAGAGAGAAATCTCAGTTCAGAGCAGACTGAGAGAAGTCTGAGGGAGACTGCAGTCTAAGCAGTCTGAGACAGAGCTGGTGTTTATTAGAGTTCTTGTTTGTGTGATGGGGCTAACAGTGGCTCCTTCTGAGAAGACTCTCAAGGCTGTAGTGCAGAAGGCTTGTTCACTCAGTGTGTTGAGTCCATGTTAAACTGACCCAGTTCCTTCATGAATATCTTTGTTCCCGATATTAGCGATCAGGCTGCCATACTGCAATTCACATCACTCTGGGGTGAAATCGTTCTCTGCCTTCCACACGACGGTACTGTGGAGGCTTTTATTTGTTTCCCTCACTTATTCGCATAAGCGCATAAATGCTACCTCAGCGCATGCGCATAGGTCAGAAGAATTTCTCCCTTTGCCCTTCTTGTTATGGCGCTTATGAGGTTTTGCGCTTATCCGCATATTGCTAAATAGTAAAAAAAAATGGCGACCATAAATTGGATGTACTTCTTTTGGAGGAGTTAGCCCGCAGACCGCCCACCTATGAACTGGAGCTGATTACTCCTCTCAAATGGCGAGGAGGGAGGCTCTGAACACTTTCCTTCCTACTTGAGGCCAGTTTCTGAAGGACTGTGGCTGGATCAGCTTCAACCAGAAAACAGCAATTCTGCGACACTGACTACTGGACCAATGTTCCCTCTAATCTACAGAGTCTTGTCAGCAAAAATTTGTGAGCTACTGACATTAAAGCTGTGTGCTACTGCATAAATTAGTGTGCTTTGGGGTCATCTTTTTTGAGCTAAGACAAAAAATGTATGAGCTGGAGGCTAAAATATGTGAGCTCACACTAACTTAGCATAGAGGTAACACTGTGCTGGGCTGTTGGGTTTGGAAGGGAAAGAGTTTGGGAAGTGGGGAGTCACTTCCCAGTGTGCCATATTGCATTTTGCCTGTTGTAATGAGTAGTTACTTTGCTTAAGCCAAGGTATGTGAGTGGGAGGCCCTAAGCCTTGTATCTACTCTTTTTCCCAATGCCCAGTTATACTAAACTGACTACATTTTGACACACTGACAAATACCAAGATGTAGGTTGTATTCAGTCATAGGATTGGAACCAGAGGTGCCCTTTCCACTCATAGAAGACTCATAAATTACAAGTAAAACCATCACATTATGACAGTCGCCCTAGCATATCTTGCCAGCAACTATTCAATAGAACTCAAGGTGGTTTACAGATGGTTGTATTCTCCCATTTTATCTCCACTATGAGGTGGGCTAGGCTGACCCTTAGCAAGTGTCCTAAAGTCATACAGTGAATTTCGTGGATGAGCAGGTATCTGAAACCTCATCCTAAACTGACATTCCAAGTTTTAATCTGACAAAAAACCAATCCCCCAATACAGAAAAGAGCGGTTTTAATGTGATTAACAACCACTCCACTCCACCATGCTGGCTGAATAGGAGAAAGAAGAGAGTCTATGTACCTCAGGCTCCACAGAGCCAGTTTAACAACGTAAAATAACAATGGGTTGGGAAAATTTGGGCTAAACTGTGGCATTGTGGATGCCTAGAATTATTTAAATAAACACTTTAATCTCTATCTTGTTTATTATATTTATGCCATACATTTCTCTCTAATTTCCATGCTCCATTTTGAAGTGAAACAAATGAATATCTACAGCCACTGTGACCCCCCCCTCCCCAGCTGCAATCTGATAATCAGCCCAATCAACATTGGTGAAATCAAGCTGAGTTGATTGGTGATGACAGCTTAGAAGCACATAGCCATAAAAACATATTGCTGTTTAATTGGGATTCCCAACCCACAGTTTCGACAGAGCAGCCTTCATCTCCTTATTCCTGAATGTGTAGATGACAAAATTCAGAAACGGGGTTATTGTGGTGTTGAACATGCTCACCACACCATCCACGGAATCCTGAGATGGTGGCCTCAGGTAATGGAAAACGATTGGGAAATAATAGATTATGACCACCCACCCACCTCACAGGGTGTCTATTGTGGGGGAGGAAGGTAAAGGAGATTGTGATCCACTCTGAGATTCTGAAATTCAAAGTGGAAGGTGGGCTATAAATCCAATATCTTCTTCTCCTTCTTCTTCATTTCTCCCCCCCCCCATCACTTATCTGAGATTAGCTGTAGTCTCATATTGCTAGACTCATGCCGCTTGTAAAAAAAAAAAAGATATGAAGGAAAGAGTAATCACTGAGCTGGCACATTGATGAATGGGGAAAGGTACAGATCTTGCTGGGGGAGGGGGGGTAGCCTTCTAGGGACAGCAAAGGGGCGGGAGGAGGATCCAAGTGAATCTGTAAGCTTTTAAATTACCTTTGGCTCCTAAACGAAACACAGGGGCCAATCAGTACAAAACCACTTCCAGGGAAACAGCAACCAGAAAGCGAACTGAGGGGGGGGGGGAGGGGAGGGGAATCAATGCAGAATGAAAAAGAAACCTGACAGAGATGTGTGGCAAAAGCAAGGGAAAAACACCCGTGTGTAATAGGCCCCAGTGATTATCTTCTAATGCCTGTAGACTCTTTAGAGAACATGACTACCCCTCCATCCTCTTGGGACATTAATCATTTATAAAATGAGTTTGCTATAAAGAACATCAACATTTCTATCCAGATGAGTACTCAACAGACCCAGTAAGTTGTATAAACCCTGCAGCTATATCGTGCTGATCTTTTAGAACAGGTTTTCAAGGACCGTTTCCGCTTGATGCACCCACAAACAAATTTCGTTCACAATATCTTTTGAAACGTTTACCCTTTTGACTTCTGCAAAGACAAAACTAGATATGGTAAGTCAGATACAGGTTTCTTTTGTAAATGAAGGGAGAGAGAAGTGAATTCAGTTCATCCAGCATAATCCAGTGAAAGACAAGGAACCTTGTGACTTTTGAGGCATTTTAAAAGGATCTATGGCATGCATTCTGATTCTCGGGTTGTCTCAAAACTAGGTTTGCCAACGTCCGGGTGGGACTTGGAGCTCTCCTGGAATTAAAAGGGACCTTCATATGATAGAGCTCAGTTCCCCTGGGGAAGATGGCTGCTGAGGAGGGTAGACTCTATAGCCTTATGCAGGGGTGGAATTCTAGCAGGAGCTCCTTTGCATATTAGGCCACGCACCCCTGATGTAGTCAATCCTCCAAGAGCTTACAAAAAAGAGCCTCGTAAGCTCCAGGAGGATTGGCTACATCAGGGGTGCGTGGCCTAATATGCGAAGGAGCTCCTGCTAGAATTCCACCCCTGGTCTTATGCTCTGTGAGGTCTGTCTCGTCCCCAAATTCTGTTCTCCCTTGGTTTTACCTCCTCTCCCCCCCCCCAAAAAAAAAATAAATCCAAGAATTTCCCAACTCAGAGTTGGCAACTCTACTCGCTGAAGTGGATCTGAAATGCGATTCTGCTCCTGTCTAACATGTGAATACTTTTTGCACTCAGAACATACAACCCAACAGAGATTTCTTGTCCTCAGCAACAATTCTTGACTGCTTAGGGAAGCTGGAGTCGACAGAATCTCTCTTCACTGTACACTGGATGCTGTCCGTTTCCCAGGAACAGTGTCCCAGATGTTGACTGTGCCTGGTGCAGATTTGCCAGTTTCAATTTGGAAATACATTTGCCATCCACAAAATATTCCTTCAGGTTTTCCCTTGGGAGGGGCTGTGGTTCAGTGGACAAGCACCTGCTTGGCATGCAGAAGGGCTCAGGTTCAATCCTCGGCATTTCCATTTCGAGGAACCAAGTCATAGGTGATGGGAAAGACCTCTGCCTTAGGCGCTGGACAGCTCCAGCCAGTCTGAGTAGACAAGGCTGGCTTTTGATGGACCAAGGATCTAATTCAGTATGAAGTAGTGTCGTGTATTTCCTTCTCTGCACCCTCACCTTCTTCCGCATCCTGCTTCTCTTCTGTTCTGTGCAGACCATCTGAAGGGATAGCTGACTGCAGAGATGACCGGCTTCAGTTCCTTCCTGGCATCTACTCAGGTGAAAATTATTTTACATTGTCAAGACTTGGGCTACCATGAAAGAGACTGTTACGCTGTTTGTTTGATTTACCTGTTGCTTCTGCTGTTTGAGTTGCAGCATTTTGAAAAGTTGGACTTTGGTTAACTTGCCTTGATCAGGTTTCATCTTATTGTACACCTGTGAGAACCTCTCTGCTTAGCAGGCAAGAGAGAAATGTCATCATCATTGTCCTATTTGTGTACAGTGGCCAGCACTGGGCTGAAATTAAGGATTTTAGTTTAACTGAGAGCCAGTTTGGTGTAGTGGTTAAGAGCGTGGACTCTTATCCAGGAGAACCTAAGTTTGATTCCCCACTCCTCCACACGCACCTGCTGGAATGGCCTTGGGTCAGTCATAGCTCTTGCAGGAGTTGTCCCTGAAAGGGCAGCTGCTGTGAGAGTCCTCTCAGCCCCCCCTACCTCACAGGGTGTTTGTTGGGCGGGGGGAAGGTAAGGGAGATTATAACCGCTCTGGGACTCTTTGTTTCAGAGTATAGGGAGGGATATAAATCCAATATCTAAATCCAAATTTTAAAAAGCTGTGTCAAGCTTGATGATACTGAGAGAGAAGTGACTCTTTTAGTGCAGTCCTAACGATACCTTGTTGGGAGTGAAGCTCAGTAGATTTAAATAGAATTATGCTGTCACCACTACCATGACTGCTTGTACTTATCTCTTCCATATTTTTAAAAATGCCAAACTGTTAATGATGATGATAGCATTTACAACAGTCACTTAAAACGCTACCATTTAGGTTTAAAATAAAAAAGAAATTCCCAGAAATTGAGAGAGTCCCTATAAACACAGGGATATAACAAATCTCTATCTACATTACTCAGATCCTTAAATATCTGCAGAATTGTGCCTATTTTAGTTTATTTCGAGCAGCTCAATCCACATCTCAGTGAGTCCTACTGGATCTCCTAGCTGTACACAGGAGCGGGCTTTAGATTTCTGTTTGAGGTACTCTTCAATGAAATCAGTTTCAAATTCTCTTTCTCTTGAACAGGCCCAAGACTGTGAGCTCATAAGATGTGGAATACAGTGAAAGACAGATGAAAGAACCTAACCTCACTGCGGAGATTCAGTTCACTCTCCTGGGGTTTTCTGAAGTTCTGGGGCTCCAGTTTCTCTTTTTCATGTTCTTCCTGGTCATTTACATGTTGACACTTCTTGGCAACTTCCTCATACTCCTCACTGTCCTTTTTAGCCCTCAACTCCATTCTCCCATGTACTATTTCCTTTGTGAGCTGTCCCTCTTGGACATGTTGTATTCCAGCGCCACTGTGCCCAAGATGCTGACGGACTTCCTCACTGGCTTGAAAGTCATTTCCTATAAGGGCTGTGTAGCTCAGCTCTACGCCTTTCACTTCTTTGGAGGCACTGAGTGCTTCCTGCTAACCATCATGGCCTACGATCGCTACGTGGCCATATGCGACCCCCTCCATTATGCTGGGATCATGAACAAAATGGCTTGCACCAAGCTGGTGGCTGGGACATGTCTGGTGGGCACACTCCATTCTATTCTTCAAACCGTGCTCACATTCCACCTCCCTTACTGTGGCCCTTACCAACTTGACCACTATTTCTGTGACGTTCCACCTTTGCTGAAAGTGGCCTGTGCAGAAACCACTCTCAACGAAACCATCGTCATGGTGAACATCGGCCTTGTGGCTTTGAGCAGTTTAACGTTGATCCTGGGCTCTTACATCCGCATCATCAACACCATTCTCAAGATGCGCTCTGAAGAAGGGAAGAAGAAGGCTTTCTCCACTTGTGCTTCTCACCTCACTGTGGTCATCCTCCTCTACGGCCCTTGCATACTGATTTACATGCAGCCAACCACCAGCCACCCAATCTTGAAAGGCGTGTCGGTTTTTTATACATCCGTGACTCCTGCCTTGAACCCCATCATTTATGCCTTGAGAAATGAAGAGATCAAGAAGGTTATGAGGAAACATCTATTCAACAAGATCTTTTCATGAAAGGTGGCAATGCAGGAGCTTTGAGAGGCATGCTACGAATAGTTGTGATTCATTAAAACCTTGCCTTTATATTAATTTGGGCGGTTACGTTGCATTCTTAAAGATGGCGCCTACTAATAACCACATTAGCTTAGACTGCAGCTTTCATTGGTATGTTATTTTGTTAGGCATACTGATTTCCTTTGGTTTTTGTGGCAACTGTGTTAGGTCTATGGGTTGGAAAGCAGCACTCCAGACTAATGATGTATATGAGGTAGTGGTGGCGGCGGGCAGGTTGAGGACCTGCTGATGTGACCTTGAGTCAGTCACATGTTCTTGCAGAGCTGTTCTACTCAAGAGCAGTCTTGTTAGAGCTCTATCAGCTCCACTTATATCACAGGGTGTCTGTTGTGGAGAGGGGAAGGGAAAGGAGATTGTAAGCTTCTCTGAGACTCCTTTGGGTAGTAAAGGGTGGGGTATAAATCCAATTTCCTCCTCTTCCTCTTCCTGCTCCTCTTCTTCTTCTTTCTTTTAAATTCATGTTCTCAATTCAAGGCACTGATACTGCCCTTTAATGCCCTGTATGGCCTGGAACCACCATAACTTAAGGACTGCCTCATCACATATGAACCCTACACTGTGGTCATCTTTGCTGACCCTCCCTCGGAAATTAGATGGGCGGCAACCAATGTTCCCTCTAAGCTGCAGAGTCTTGTGAGCAAAATTTCTACTTTGTGAGTGCCTATTATTAAAGGTGTGAGCTCCTGGCATTAAAGTCATGAGCTACTGCATATATTAGTATGCTCTGGGGCCATCCTTCCTGAGCTAAGACAAAAGCGTGTGAGCCGGAGTCTAAAAAACTGTGAGCCAGCTCACGCTAACTCAGCTTAGAGGGAACACTGGTGGCAACTCATAAAAGGGCCTTCTTGGTGATGGCACCAAAATGTGGAACTCCATCCCCAGGGAGAGTTATCTGTCTCCCTCTACCAGTGCCATTTGCCAGTGGGTGAAGTGCAAGTTATTTTGGCATACCCCCGAGTAACTGTTCCTGGCCTTCCTTCTGATGTCATTTGTTCATGTGATGTTAACAGAGATATTTTATAATTTTCAATGCATTTTTAATTATTCTAATGTTTTAGTGTTTTTAGGGTCTTCACCTTGTAGATCCTGATTGGGTTGAAAAAAAAGAATAAACTTGCTTTATATAGAGTAAACAAAAAGAAAAGAAATCTCTTCGCTCATTTCCTCAGTCAACAAGAGCCTGTAATAGGAAGTTTATCAAGATAAGGTGCATCATTTGAAGAAGTGGTGATTAAACTGGGATTAAACTGGTGATTAAACTGTCTGCTCTGTAGTCTCCAGCGGTCCCATGGCGCAGAGTGGGAAAGCAGCAGTACTGCAGTACTGTGGTCTGAACTCTCTGCTCACGACCTGAGTTCGATTCTGGCGGAAGCTGGATTTAGGTAGCCGGCCCAAGGTTGATTCAGCCTTCCATCCTTCCGAGGTTGGTAAAACCCAGCTTGCTGGGGGGAAAGTGTCAAAGACTGGGGAAGGCAATGGCAAACCATCTCGTAAAAAAGTCTGCTGTGAAAACGTTGTGAAAGCAACGTCACCCCAGAGTCGGAAATGACTGGTGCTTGGACAGGGGACCTTTCCTTTCCTTCTGTAGTCTCCATGGTACTGGAGAAGTCACCACTGTGCACAGTTCTTTTCATCATTGCAGTCCAAACAGTGTGTGTTGCAGTGCGGTGTAATGGTTATAGGATGGAACCATGCCTTGGGACATCTGGCTTTGAATCCCCACATACCTGTTTACCTCATTGGGTGTTCTGAAATCCGTTATTCCCTTTCTTATCCTCACCTATTTGCTGAGGAGTTGTGGGGAGGGGTGGGGTTGCTGAGAGGACAAAATGGAGGGCTGGAAAACCATGTATACTACCTTGGACTCCTTAGAGGAAGGGTGGGATACAAACACAACAAAGAAATACATTGGTCCACTTTTTCTCTGATCTTGAACACATACAAAATGAATTATAAGCACATGATGAAGAAGAAGAGGAGGAGGAGCTTGGATTTATACCCTGCTCTTCACTTAGCGTCTCAGAGTGGCTTAGAATCTCCTTTCCCTTCCTCTCCCCACAATGGTCCACTTTTTCTCTGATCTTAAGCACATACAAAATTAATTATAATAACATGATGATGAAGAAGAAGAAGAAGAAGAAGAAGAGGAGGAGGAGGAGGAGATTGGATTTATACCCTTCCCTTCACTTAGTCTCAGAGTAGCTTACAATCTCCTTTCCATTCCTCTCCCCACAATGAAGATACATGACTACTGACACTTGTGGGAAGTACTGATGATCTACACCCTTCTTGACGTAGATCGAGGCCATGTTAGTCGGTCTGTAGTAGCAGAAAAGAGCCCAGTAGCACCTTCCTGACCAACAGAATTCATGGCATGGAATGAGCTCTCATGAGCCTCTGCTAAGTGAGCAGTGACTCCAACTAAGTATGAAGTTCTCCTCCATCCTCAGGAGTGTACCTTTGACGGAAAAGCTAGATTCAAGCCCTGTGGCTGCCCTGAGTCTGCTTTGGCAGGGAGGGTGGGCTATAAACAAATTAAACTAAACTAAACTAAACTAAACTTAAAGACCAATAAGATCTCCAGGTATAAGAGTATCATTTGGAGAGCCAAAGCTCCCTTCGTCAGGTATCTTATCAAAGCAGTTTTCATTCTTGAAAGTTCCTGTTATAATTCCTTGGATATCTTCTTGGCCTTTCCAGTGTTACTGGCCACTCAAATCTAGCTTTTCCATCAGAGGAACACTTCTGAGGATGGAGAAGACCTTCATACTTGGCTGAATGGAATGGCAGGGCACACATCCATGGTTTGGATTTAGCACAAAAATTCAGCTCATGCTAGAACTCTTGCTCAGTGCTTTTGGGACTAGGATGGATTAGCCATTTACTTTCCCCAGACAAATCTTAGAGGGATTCTGCCTTCAAGATCTCTGTCCAAGTAATGGGGCCACCAAGGAAAAGCACAGTGGTGCCCGGCTTCGGCTGGGTTGACGAGGAGGAACACTGGCACAGTAATGCCCTGCTTTTTCCTGTGCAGGCCTAGGTGCAGTGAAGCTGGTGAGGAGAATCATGGTAGTGCCTTCTTTCCTACCAGCTGGCTTTTCAGCCTTCCATGAGGAGATGGTGGGAGGGGATGTGGCAGCAAGGTGGTAGACCTCCTGTGGTGTTTTGACCTCCTGGTCTGCCCCTGCTTTGGGGAGGGACCCATGGTAGATCATCTGCTTGGCATGCAGAAAGTCTGAGGTTCAATCCTTGGCATTTCTAGTTAAAATGACTGGGCAGAAAGTGATGTGAAAGATCTCCGCCTGAGACTTTGGAGAACCACTGGCAGTCTGAGTTGACAATACCGACCTTGATGGACCAAGGGTCTGACTCACATGTCCTTTATTTGTACTTCTTGTGTACTTTTGCCTGAACCAGAGAGACTGGGAAAATCCACTCCATGTCTAGGTTTTGACTCAACTGGCAAGATTTTACCATGGTGATAAATATTCTTCTTGAACCAGCATAGCAGGAATCTGTGCATTCACAGCAGATTAGACTACACATTTGAAAATCTGCCTGAGGACTTTCCCTCTTTCCTAAAAATCTACTGTTTCACCTGCTGTTCACCAGTTTCACCTGCTGTTTATAAGCAACTTGAGGCTTTCTTAGATCAGTTGCTGACCTGGCCCAGGCTAGTCTAATCTGGTCAGAGCTTGGAAGCCTAAGCAGGGTTGGCTGGAGTTATTATTTTGATGGGAGTCCACCCAGGAAGTCCAGGGTTGCTCTGTAGTGGCAGGCCAGGGCAAATCACCTCTGAAGATCTCTTGTCTTGACCCTACAGGGGTCACCATAAGTCAGCTGTGGTTTCCACCACCAGATCAGTTGTTAGGAGACTGAACCTTCTCAATGCTTCTCAGATGGGTAACATAGATGTGCAGGATACTGATTGGGATCAGGTTGGGGAGAGGCTGGGTTTGGTTTTACATAGATTCACCGAGCAGAACTGATGCCCTGCTAGTATTAGCCTCGGAAGGAACAACAACCGCAACAACAAAAAGGAGTGTGATAGGGTTGCCATCCTCCAGGTGTGGCCTGGAGTTCTCCATGAGTTACAGAGATCCCATGGGGAAAATGGCAGCTTTGTAGGATAGACTCTGTGACATTATACCCCCACTGTAGTCCTTCCCAAATCCCAACTTTCCCCAGGCATTGTCCCAAATTTCCAGGAATTTCCCAAACCAGAGTTGGCAACCCTAATAGCAGTGCTTAGGAGGTGGTCAATTTTGATTTGTGAAACCACCTAGGAGAACAGTTAAACCACTCTCTCCTGTGCCTGAACAACCCCAATCCAAACTAAGCCCTTGCACACGTGTTACCATCTCAAAAAATATTGGGAAGAAGAACCGTTGACAGATCTCCCAGCATCTTCTCTGGCTATACCTGAGCCCGCTTTGGCGGGGGAGGGCGGGATATAAGAATAAATTTATTATTATTATTATTATTATTATTATTATTATTATTATTATTATTATTATTATTATTATTATTATTATTATTATTATTATTATTATTATTATTATTACCTGTCAAACATTCTCTTTCCTTTATTTAATGAAATAAATTATTTATGCCCCAGCTCCTCTCTTCCTCTTTTTAAATAACTCTCATTAGAATTTATAAACAGGAGACATCATTAAATATTTTTAGGCAAAACAAATGAAAACCTCACTGCCACCTGAGGGTGATCTTGAGGGAAAGAGGTTCACGAAATGGTGTGCAATGGAGGCATGCCTTGGTGACATAAATACTCAGCTCCAGCCAACGAGGAGGGCTGACAGAATCTTGGAATCCCTGAGCACAACACACTATGCAAAGGAAGGTTTTGGATTTTCACAGCTTCTGGAGGGACTTTGTCTTCTTAGCCAAGACTGTTGTATATATTAGCTGGAATTTGTTACCGGCTTCTTCAAAGTTCATTTAATGAGGCACAATGAGAATAGCTCGATGTTCTTCTACCAACTCGTCATTGTCTTTATGTACAAAAGCGGCAGCCATCTTAAATGCCAAGGAACAAAAATAAGTAGACGCTGCAAAAGAGTGCAGCACAAATGAAAGGAATCTTCAGCTGGCTACAGAAAATCCAACTTTCATCCAGATTAAAGGTATCATATTTAGAACTCGTTAACCTTCAGAACTGATCAAAATGAAGTCAGATTCAGAGTTCACCTAACCCAGTACTGTCTATTCTGGCTGAAAACAGCTCTTCAGAGTCTCAGACAGAGAAGAAGTTTATGGAGTAACCAAGTCACTTGCTCACAACTTTAACGATTTATGAAGAAGAATTTTCGCTCACAAGGCTCCACAGCTTAGGGGGAGCACCGGTGGTCTCCCAGCTAAATACTAACCACAGCGAATGCTGTTTAGTTCTCCAGGTGCATCATGGGCTATATATAACCTACTAATGCAAAGCATTTACTCTGCCAGAAAACTTCAGTCCTGTTCCCTCTTCTCTTCTCCTTCATTCACGAAAGGCAAGGATCACACTAAATTTGGCACACAATCAAACCTCAGTTCGGAATATTTACAGTTTTCAAAGCTCACGTGCGGCAAAGGGATATTAGTGAAACACCGAGAAGTTAGAACAGACTTTGAGTCCAGTGGCACCTGCAAGGCCAACAAAAGTTAATTTGAGGTTTGAACTTTGATGTGCATGAAGAAGAAGAAGAAGATATTGGATTTATATCCCGCCCCCCACTCCGAAGAGTCTCAGAGCGGCTCACAATCTCCTTTCCCTTCCTCCCCCACAACAGACACCCTGTGAGGTGGGTGGGGCTGGAGAGGGCTCTCACAGCAGCTGCCCTTTCAAGGACAACCTCTGCCAGAGCTATGGCTGACCCAAGGCCATTCCAGCAGGTGCAAGTGGAGGAGTGGGGAATCAAACCCGGTTCTCCCAGGTAAGAGTCCGCACACTTAACCACTACACCAAACTGGCTCTCCACATGCATGCTTCTTCAGACGCACAGGTAACATAGAAGTTAGTGATCCGCTAATTAAAATGCAGTTGCCTCTTATTAGCCTTTTCAGAGGCAGGGCAGAGAAGAGGGGCTCCTTTTGACCACCAGGAGAGCTACGCTGGAGAATGCGGGACCCAGATGCACAAACCCATCCCGGACATGAGGTTCAGTGAGGAGGGGAACTGGTATGGAGCAGAAGCCCATCAGTGGCTATTAGCCACATATGGAATTCTCTCTCTGGAGCAGTGATGCTCTGAATTCTGAGTGCTTTTTTTTTGAGTGGGGGGGATAGTGGGAGGGCTTCTAGTGTCCTGGCCCCACTGATGGACCTCCTGTTGGCACCTGTTGTTTTTTTGCCACACTGTGACAGAGTGTTAGACTGGATAGGCCATTAACCTGATCCAATATGGCTTCTCTTATGTTCTTATGGTAGGATCTAACACTTAAAAGTTAAAGTAGGCACTCTTGACACCTACAGTTTCTCGAGGAAAAAGTTGATAAAGTCTACCATCAGAAGTTTTATGAATATCTGGTCTTAACACCAGTAAAAGAACAGACACTGTTAATCTGTACATTTCTTTATTTGAAAACCAGCATGGTGTAGTGAATAGAATGTTGGAGTACGATCTGGGAGACCAAGGTCTGAATCTCTGCTCTCTCATGGAAGCCTGCTGGGTGAGCTTGATGCAGTCACACACTCTCAGCCTAACCTACCTGACAGGGTAAAATAGAGGAGAGGAGAACATTGTCAGCTGTTTTGCGTCTCCACTGGGAAGAAAGATGGGGCATAAATGAAGTCAATAAATGAATGGCTATTCATCTTGCACACACCAATTTACTAGCACCATCCCCCAAGGTTACTAAACATATTGGTAAAATGCAATACCATTTTGTATGCATCAGTTCAGGGCTTTTTTGTAGCAGGAACTCCTTTGCATATTAGGCCACACCCCCATTTTTATTTATTTATTTATTTATTTATTTAGAATTTATATCCTGCCCTTCCCATGAATGGCTCAGGGCGGCCATGTAGCCAATCCTTCAAGAACTTACAGGGCTCTTCATATAGGGCCTACTGTAAGCTCCAAGAGGATTGGCTATATCAGGGGTGTGTGGCCTAATATGCAAAGGAGTTCCTGCTACAAAAAAAAGCCCTGGTTAAGATACATCGAACAAGGGTAGGAATACCCAAATCCACCATGGGCACCCAAACAGAGATTCATTCTTGGGCCCCTTTTGGTATTCAGAAAACACACACACACCATGAGATCTTTGATTAGAATAGCTAGGCTGATACTGTGCAATTGGATTTGTTTCCTGATCCCACATCCCATCCCGCCCCCAACCCTTCGGTATCCCATGTTATCAAATATATATATATATATATATATATATATATATATATATATATATATATATATATATATAGTCTTTACATTTCGAGTTCTACCTTCTTGAAAAAAGAGCCTCAAACCAGCAAAAAAAGACCAAAACCATTTTCCCACACAGCTTACCTCGGAGTGACGTCCCTCTTCACCGCGCAGCGTCTGCTCGGATTTCCCACCATCTGCTCCGCAGAAGCAGGAAGTGCCGGGGCTTCTGCGTCGCAAATGTAAATCGCTAAAACCCAGTTTACGTTAGCGACGCAAAAGGCGCGGCTCTTCCTGCTTCTGCGGAGCAGATGGTGGGAAATCCGAGCAGAGGCTGCCCGGTGAAGAGGGACGTGACTCCAAGGTAAGCTGTATGGGAAAAAGGTTCAAGTTTAAAACTTCCGTTCTTCAGTGCCAGCTATAGCAACCAGGGGAAACTGTAGGGAAAAGGACTAGACTAACAAATAGGCCAAATAGGCACTGGCCTATGGACTCATGCTTTTAGGGGCCCTTGGCTGGCTTTTGCCTACAGTTTTCCCTGGTGGTTAATGCTTGTTTTGTGTAATAAAACTGGTTTATTAAAATTGTTGTTTGGCAAAATTAAAAACATATTAGGAGATAATTTCCAAGCCCCCCCCCCCCCAGATTTTGACTGCCTAGGAACTTCCACAGAGTTTAATCCAGCATTGCAGCTATCTCACTCCCACCCCACCCCACCCCAATACGTTTCATTTTTGCAGTCATTGAGTTCCTGGAGAGGGGGGGGGGATGACCCACTCCCTTAACGGAGGCATAATGTGTGGGAATGGACAGCTGATGCTTTTTATGGCATGGAGTTTATGGCATCTGGTAAATATTAAATAACACCATCTGGTAAATAACATACGACCTAACTATTAAACGAACAGGAGTTTACCTCCCCCCACCTCCAGACCTGTTTGCAGCCAAATAGCTGAAAACCTGTTGCTTTTCTGCTTCTCTGTCCCTTTTATACTATCCCCAAAGTACAGTTTCTGGAGGCATTCAAGTGGCTCTCTGAAAATGATGCCTTTATTAGCATGCACCTGATGGCACTGTGGCTATCGTAGCAGCTGTGGCTCAGTGGTAGAGCTTCAGTTTAATATGTAGAAGGTACCAGGTTCAGTCCCTGGCATTTCCAGTAAAAAAGACCAAGCAAGTAGGTGATATGAAAGGCCTTCGCTTGAGATCATGGAGAGCTCCGGCAAGCCTGAATAGACCATACTGACCTTGATGGACTGATGGTCTGATTGAGTGTAAAGCAGATCTGAGTGTTCCAGTTAAAAGAAATTCCTTTATTTTGGCCGAGGGGCCATGGCTCAGCGGTAGCATGTCTGCTTGGCATACAGAAGGTGCCAGGTTCAATCCCCAGCATCGGCAATTTAGAAGAACTGGCAGGAGGTGATGCGGAAGGCCCATGCCAGAGAGTCTGGAAAGCCGCTGCCAGTCTGAGTAGACCGTTCTGACTTTGATGGACCAAGAGGCGGAGTTCACGCGTGTGCTCACTTGGAACAAGGGCAGAGAAAGAAACCCCTAATTCTCAGAAACAGCCTGAGTTAGGAAGACGATTTGGGCTTTCAAAAATGATTCCTGTATTTTTTTCAGTCACTTGCTGTTTTCCCACTGACCCTACTCCGGAGCGACGTCCCTCTTCACCGTGCAGCATCTGCGCGGATTTCCCACCAACTGCTGTGCACAACCAGGGCCTTTTGCGTCGCAGTTGTAAACCGCTAAAAACCAGTTTACATCTGCGACGCAAAAGCCGTGGCTCTTCCTGGTTGTGCGCAGCAGTTGGTGGGAAATCTGCGCAGACGCTGCGCGGTGAAGAAGGACGTCGCTCCAGAGTAAGGTCAGTGGAAAAACAGCCACTGTCTTCAGAAATCCGAGTAGTTTTTTTTTTTAAAGGAGAGTCTGTTTTGCTAAAAGCACAAAATCTCCTGACTTGTATCTGAAAAGGAAAAGTTGAAATCCATACCCAATTTTAAAAGTACACATACAGTTTAAACCTAACAATATCTAAATATGAAGTGAGTTTTTGGTATTAGCTGACAGAAAGTAATTAGCTGGCAATTACTTTAAACATGGCAAAATTTGCTATGCGGGCCATTAAAATCCGGAAACAAGCTATCAACAGTTAGTCAGTCCAAACAGAGATTTTAATTATTTTAATTATTTAATACTAGTTCCCTTTTGGTGTTTGGCTGACTGATATTGCTGATGATGTCTGTAAGAATTTTGATGGTATACCAGCTGATATGAGATCTTTTACTCCTCTTTTATGTATTTGGTCAATGACCGTAGAAATAAATTATGTTTATGAGTTTTTGGTAAAGTTTGCCTAGAGATGCAGCTGTCAGGGCAAAAGCTCAAAAACCTAATTCAAAATTCAAGTAATGGACTCTTAAACTCAGGCAAATGGAGATTTAGGAGTGGCAGATTCCCCCTCCCCCTGCCCCTGGTGAGGGATGAGGGGTAGAGTTGCCAGATTCAAGTTAAGAAACTCCTGGGAGCCTGGGAGGAAAGGCACCTCAGTGGGGTACAGAATCCACCCTCCTTAGCAGCCATTTTCTCCAGGGGAACTGAGCTCTGTAGTCCAGAGATGAGCTGGAATTCTGGGAGATTCCCCCGGTCCCATCTGGAGGAAGGCAACATAAGAACATAAGAGAAGCCATGTTGGATCAGGCCAGTAGCCCATCCAGTCCAACACTCTGTGTCACACAGTGGCCAAAAAAATTATATATATGTAGATAGATAGATAGATAGATAGATAGATAGATAGATAGACAGACAGACAGACAGACAGACAGACAGACAGACAGACAGACAGACACACATATATCTACACACTATGGCTAATAGCCACTGATGGACCTCTGCTCCATATTTTTATCTAACCCCTTATTGAAGCTGGCTATGCTTGTAGCCACCACCACCTCCTGTGGCAATGAATTCCACAAGTTAATCACCCTTTGGGTGAAGAAGTACTTCCTTTTATCCGTTTTAACCCAACTGCTCAGCAATTTCATTGAATGCCCACGAGTTCTTGTATTCTTGTACTTTTTCCATCCCATGCATAATCTTGTAAACCTATCTTGTAAAACTATCTTGTAAAACTATCATGTCACCCTGCAGTCGACGTTTCTCCGAGCTAAAGGGCCCCAAGCGTTTTAACCTTTCTTCATAGGGAAAGTGTTCCAACCCTTTAATCATTCAAGTTGCCCTTTTCTGGACTTTTTCCAATGCTATAATATGCTTTTTGAGGTGCGGTGACCAGAATTGTACACAGTATTCCAAATGAGACCGCACCCTCGATTTATACAGGGCCATTATGATACCGGCTGATTTGTTTTCATGAAGATTTAAACCAGCTACTCTCTCATATATAATATGTTATTTTCCCCTCCTCTCTTAGAAACTTCATAAGAGATTATGCATGATTATACCTTGAGGCGAACAGTTTATACGGCCTGTGAACATCTTCTGCTTTTCCACTGCTGACATCCTTCAGGTGACTCACCCTTTCTCTGGCACAGGCAGAGATTGCACGAATGGAGAGTGAAAACCGGACAGACGTGTACCACTTCATCATAGTGGGATTTCCATACCCGCTTGAGCTAGGAGCCCCCTTGTTCTTCTTCTTTCTGCTCATCTATTTGATGACAGTCTTCGGAAACCTCCTCATCCTGTTGGCTGTGGGATCGGAACCCCAGCTGCACAGGCCCATGTACTGGTTCCTTTGCCATCTGTCCTTCTTGGACATGACTGTCTCTTCTGTGATAGTACCCAAGGTGATTGCTGGGTTTATAAAAGGCGGCGGGGTCATCTCCTTTGGTGGCTGCGTCACCCAGCTGTTCTTCTTCCACTTCCTGGGCTGCACAGAATGCTTCCTGTACACCGTGATGGCCTATGACCGCTTCCTGGCCATCTGCAAGCCCCTCCGTTACGGCACCCTCATGAACCGGAAAGCCTGCCTGTACCTCGCCTTTGGAACGTGGTTCGGTGGCTCGTTGCACTCCATGATACAAACCAGCCTGACATTTCAGTTGCCCTACGGCTGTGGGACCCAAGTGGGTTATATTTTCTGTGACATCCCAGCGGTGTTGAAATTGGCTTGTGCTGACACATCGCTCAATGAGATGGTGACCTTTGTAGACATCGGCTTCTTGGCCATGACCTGCTTCTTCCTCATCCTCACTTCCTACATGTACATCATCTCTGCCATCCTGAGGATCCGGAGTGCTGAAGGACGACGCCGGGCCTTCTCCACTTGCGCTGCCCACATCACTGTGGTGGTGATGTACTACGTCCCCTTGGTGTTCATCTATCTAAGGCCAGCTTCTCAGGACCCCCTGGATGGCGTGGTGGCTGTCTTCTACACCACTGTGACTCCACTCTTAAATCCAATCATATATACACTGAGAAACAAAGAGATGAAACATGCTTTGAAGAAGCTGTGGGTGAGGAAGACATCTGTACCGATAGAATAATTCACCGTACGGTGAAAAGGATTTCTGCCTTCACAAACTGGGATTGAACATAAAATGGGACTTGTGTCCTATCCATGGATAATACAAATGTATTGATTTTGCATTGGGACCTAGAATCTAGGGTAGCCAACTCAAGGCTGGGAAATTTCCAGAAGGCAAAGTTTGGTGGGAGGAGAAGGACATCAGGGTATAATGCCATGGACTCCACCCTCCAAAGCAGCCATTTTCTCCAGAGGGACTAATCTCTGTATTCTGGAGATCAGCTGTAATTCTGGGGTCCCAAAAAGTATAGTAAATTAAGAAGTGGTTTGGACTGTGTCCAAATATTGTCCCTAGCTCTTTTTCTCTATTGAAGGTGGGGGTTGGGAGTGGAAAAACCATGGCATTGGGAGGGAAAGAGAAAGGGAGGAGGTGGATTTGTGTAAGCTTACTGATGTATTTTTGTAAAGACTCTATGATGCCTTTCAACCATCAGGCTCCTGAGGTGACAAAGGACACACAATCCCAAATAAAACGGTCTTGGGCTGGCTGCAGCTCTTGCTTCTGGGAGAGTTCTTGCAACCCCACCCACCTCACAGGATGTCTGTCATGGGGGAGGAAGGTAAAGGAGATTGTAGGCCACTCTGAGATTCAGAGTGGAGGATGGGACATAAATCCAATATCGTCGTCATCATCATCATTTGTGCTTGGAAGGCATACAGAGCTTTCCCATATTCCTCTCCATTTCGGCCACCCCTTCTGATCCCTAGAAAGATCATTCTTTTGATCATGGGACTGGTGCACAGAAATAGTTACACAGATGAGGAGGTTAAACGAAGGAATGAAATGCCCCCCTCGCCTCAGTGTGGTTGTGGGATGGAGGAGGAGTTCCTTCACACTTCTTGCTCCACCACGCCCCCCAACTGCACTGCTATTGGTCCAGATGGATCATGTGGCTCCAGGAATTCTCTCTCTGGAGGTTAGAATGTGGCTGCAGGAAGAGAATTGGGGGAAATTCCATGTTCCAACCATGGATGATTGGCTAGTGGAGGGAAGTCCCATCAAGTTGCAGCCAATGTATGGTGACCCTGTAGGGTTTTCAGGGCAAGAGTTGAATAGAGAGGTTTGCCATTTCCTGCCTTTCTGTAGCAATCCTAGACTTCCTTGGTGGGCTCCCAACCAAATACTTACTAGGGCCAAGCCTAGCTGCTGAGATCTGACAAAATCAGTCTTACATGGCCTGGAACCCACATATCTACGGGACTGTCTCTCTCCATATGTGCCCCTTAGATCGGGGTGGCCAACGGTAGCTCTCCAGATGGTTTCTGCCTACAACACCCATCAGCCCCACCTAGCATGGCTGATGGCTGGAGCTGATGGTAGTTGTAGGCAAAAAACATCTGGAGAGCTACCGTTGGTAGGGTTGCCAAGTCCAATTTAAGAAATATCTGGGGACTTTGGGGGTGGAGCCAGGAGACTTTGGGGGTGGAGCCAGGAGACTTTGGGGGGTGGAGCCAAGAGCAAGGCTGTGACAAGCATAATTGAACTTCAAGGGAGTTCTGGCCATCACATTTAAAGGGGCACCTTCTCTTGGGGCTCATAGAATTGGACCCCCTGGTCCAATCTTTTTGAAATTTGGGAGGTATTTTGGGGGTAGGCATTAGATGCTATACTTAAAATTTGGTGCCTCTATCTCAAAGAACAGCCCTCCCAGAGCCCCCGATACCCATGGATTAATTCCCCATTGTTCCCAATGGAAATCGTTCATGGAGGTGCATGATGGCTTTGGGGGCGGGGCTTCCCCCACTGGCCAGCTGTCTGGGGGAGGGGGGAAGCCTGTAAAACTGGGGGATCCCCCTCTGGGACTTGGGGATTGGCAAGCCTAACCGTTGGTCACCCTGCCGTAGATCATTACAATCTAGCTCACAACATCTACTGACCATCCCTGGCCTGAAGGATGTCCTACTGGCTTCAAACAGGGCCGGGGCCTTTTTGGCCTTGGCCCCAGCCTGGTGGAATCAGCTCCCTACAAAGACCCAGGGCCTTACTGAGTTACTACCTTTTCATAGGGCCTGTAGAATAGAGCTATTCCATCAGGCCTTTGGTTGAGGCAGCGGGTGTCGTGTTTCATTGGCTGGCCTTCACTGTGATACCATCTCTGCTGCAATAACATCTTACTATTCTTAATTACTGTATTTTAGACCTTCTGTATGCTGTGCCCAAATCAGATAGATTTGGGTAAATCTCGTCAAACCATCATCGAAACAAATAAAACATTTTTATTCTAAGACATTCAAAGAACTATTTTCTTTGTTGTTTCTTTCCCAGGAGGTCTGATCATTTTTTCTTGTTTTTCAGTGGTATTTTAATGTTAAACTGCAGTATTCAGGGGAGGGGGGGGGGAAGCAGGTTCCTTAATTCAAAGAGTATAAAATGAATGAAGGGAAAAGGAGGAGGGAAGTTGTGCCACATTTTCTATGCAAGTAGCTGATTCCACCTGAAATCCTTGGGCGGGATGGATATATACAAATGACTCTCCGGAAAATGTTGCTCCACCAGATTAATGATGATTGTTTCCATGATCTTTAACTGGGTTGGTCACCAGTTAAGAAAGAGAAGGGAATAACATGCCTGGAATCACTTGTTCCCAGGACTTTTTTTTTGTAGCAGGAGCTCCTTTGCATATTAGGCCACACACCCCTGATGTAGCCAGTCCTCCAAGAGCTTGGAATTCTAGCAGGGGCTCCTTTGCATATTAGGCCACCCCCCCTGATGTAGCCTATCCTCCAAGAGCTTGGAATTCTAGCAGGGGCTCCTTTGCATATTAGGCCACACCCTCTGATGTAGCCAGTCCTCCAAGAGCTTGGAATTCTAGCAGGGGCTCCTTTGCATATTAGGCCACCCCCCCCGATGTAGCCTATCCTCCAAGAGCTTGGAATTCTAGCAGGGGCTCCTTTGCATATTAGGCCACACCCTCTGATGTAGCCAGTCCTCCAAGAGCTTGGAATTCTAGCAGGGGCTCCTTTGCATATTAGGCCACCCCCCCTGATGTAGCCTATCCTCCAAGAGCTTGGAATTCTAGCAGGGGCTCCTTTGCATATTAGGCCACACCCTCTGATGTAGCCAGTCCTCCAAGAGCTTGGAATTCTAGCAGGGGCTCCTTTGCATATTAGGCCACCCCCCCCCTGATGTAGCCTATCCTCCAAGAGCTTGGAATTCTAGCAGGGGCTCCTTTGCATATTAGGCCACCCCCCCCTGATGTAGCCTATCCTCCAAGAGCTTGGAATTCTAGCAGGGGCTCCTTTGCATATTAGGCCACACCCTCTGATGTAGCCAGTCCTCCAAGAGCTTGGAATTCTAGCAGGGGCTCCTTTGCATATTAGGCCACACACCCCTGATGTAGCCAATCCTCCAAGAGCTTGGAATTCTAGCAGGGGCTCCTTTGCATATTAGGCCACACACCCCCTGATGTAGCCAATCCTCCAAGAGCTTGGAATTCTAGCAGGGGCTCCTTTGCATATTAGGCCACACACCCCCTGACGTAGCCAATCCTCCTGGAGCCTACAGGGCTCTTAGTACAGGGCCTACTGTAAGCTCTTGGAGGATTGGCTACATCAGGGGTGTGTGGCCTAATATGCAAAGGAGCTCCTGCTACAAAAAAAGCCCTGGTTGTACTGCAGGAGCTGAGCATCGCTGCCGTGTCTATAACCACCAGTCATCTGAATACATTATGTGGCCACCCCTGAAGCCAGATTTAGGATCCCCCCGCCCGCAAATCCAATGTATCACCTTAGCTTTTGTGACCCAGGGAGGAAATACATTGATTAAGAACATCACTGCTGGATCAGACCCGTGGTCCATTTCGTCCAGCATCCTGCCTCAAACTTAGGGTTGCCAATCCCCAGATTGGGGCAGGGGATCCCCCAGTTTGGAGGCCCTCCAGGGTCATCAGAAAGCGGGGAGGGGGGAGGGAAATGCACACTGCATTATTCCCTATGGAGATCAATTCCCATAGGGTATAATGGAGAATCAAACTGTGGGTATCTGGGGCACTGGGGAGGGCACTGTTTTCTAAGGTAGAGGCCCCAAATTTGCAGCATAGCATCCATTGCCTTTCCTCAAAATACCCTCCGAGTTTCAAAGAAGGTTCCCCTATCCGTCATTATTTCCAATGGAGGGAAGGCATTTTAAAAGATGTGCAGTCCCTTCAAACGTGATCGCCCGAACTCCCTTTGGAGTTCAATGATGCTTGTCGCAACCTTGCTCCTGGCTCCACCCCCAAAGTCCCTAGATATTTCTTGAATTGGATTTGGCAACCCTACTCACACTGTAGCCTACCAAATAGGAGTCAATTGCACCTTTGAGACCAACTTAGTTTTATTCAGAACGTAAGCTTTCGTGTGCATGTACACATCTTCAGATGAGGAATGAGGTACAGTAAGCAGAGCCACATATAGCTGGTGGGGTTTGGACTGCCAAGTGGTACAAAGTTAAAAACCAATAGCAGAATAGTAACATTAACAAATTCAGAAAACCTTTGATCTGGGTTAGACTACCTTTAAAATTTTATCGCCACATGTTCAGATCTCCTAAAGGAAGAAAAAGAAGAGACTGGATTTATACCCCGCCCTAAACTCTGAATCTCAGAGTGGCTCACAATCTCCTTTACCTCCTCCCTCCCACAACAGACACCCTGTGAGGTGGGTGGGGCTGGAGAGGGCTCTCACAGCAGCAGCTGCCCTTTCAAGGACAACCTCTGCCAGAGCTATGGCTGACCCAAGGCCATGCCAGCAGCTGCAAGTGGAGGAGTGGGGAATCAAACCCGGTTCTGCCAGATAAGAGTCCACGCACTTAACCACTTAGCAAGAGCTATGGCTGACCCAAGGCCATTCCATCAGCTGCAAGTGGAGGAGTGGGGAATCAAACCCAGTTCTTCCAGATAAGAGTCCAAACACTTAACATTACCTGACTTAACGTTATCCTGACTTAAAACACCCCTCTAATCAAACTTTGAGGTGATCATATCTAGGATCTTGTTATGATGGCTTTTATACAACACTTTATTTTGAACATTTATTTGAACATCAGTAACAGGGGAAAGGTTCAAGTGAAATGAAAGCAAGGAAGAATTTTGTGGATGTTCTGTAGACCAAGTCCTATGAGGAAAGGCTGAAGGAGCTGGGTACATTTAGCCTGGAGAGGAGATGGCAGAGGTGGTATGATCACCATCTTCAAATATTTGAAAGGCTGTCATATAGAAGATGGTGCAGCATTGTTTTCCATGGCTCCAGAAGGTCAGACCAGAACCAACGGGTTGAAATTAAATCAGAAGCGTTTCCAGCTAAACATTATGAAGAGCTTTCTGACAGTTAGAGGGGTTCCTCAGTAAAAAGGCTTTTATGGGAGGTGGTGGGCTCTCCTTTTTTGGAGGTTCTTAAACAGAGACTAGATGACCATCTGTCAGCAATGCTGATCCTTTGAACCTAGGGGGAGGTATTTGTGAATTTCCTGCCTCGTGGAGATGACCCTGGAGGTCGTTTCCAATTCTATGTTCCAGTATTGGATTTAAACTCTGGAAATTCTCCAGGCTGAAGAAGAATTCAGTACAAATGAAACTAATGGCAGAGTAAATCTGCAGAGTAATAAGGAAATTGAATGGGGGGGGGGGGGATGCGCTTAACCCTAAATGAAACTCTTGGCCTCCTTCCCAACAATATTGTAAAGATTATTCAGCCTTCACATTTCTGCTGCTCTTCACGCAAACTGTTAGACAATTCAGAAAATGAATAATATAGCTTTCCAGAATCCTTGAATGAGAACCCAGAGGATGCATCTGTTTATTTTCTCCTAGCTGGGTATAACTACACTGGGAGAAGAAGAAATGGAAGATTGCTTTGTCAGGAATGCAAGAAAGTGGAGTGCTCTGAATCCACCTACCAGTGCTTGATGCCCATGGGTAGTGATCCCAGAGGGTGCACAGAGATATAGTTTGGCTCCTAAAGAACATCCTCGTATTGAAAGCTATGTTCACACTCATCCACCACAGCTTCATAGGAGGTGAGTACATTTGAAACCAAAACTATGCCTTTGTTGAGAATACGTGAGTTTGAATCCTACCAGCTTGTCTGCTTGATACTGAATTCCCCTATTCATCAGAGTCCCCATCCCAGATCATTTCTGTCCACTTGGATCCCAATGTTGGATCAGGCCAATAGCCCATCCAGTCCAATACCCTGTGTCACACAGTGGCCAAAAAACCCAGGCACCATCAGGAGGACCATCAGTGGGGCCAGGTCACTAGAAGTCCTCACACTATTGCCCTTCCCAAGCACCAAGAATACAGAGCATCATTTGCCCCAGACAGAGTTCCAACAATACGCTGTGGCTAATAGCCACTGATGACCTCTGCTCCATATATTTCTCCAGTCCCTTCTTGAAGCCGTCCATGCTTGTAGCTGCCACCACCTCCTGTGGCAGTGAATTCCACGTGTTAATCACCCTTTGGGTGAAGAAGTACTTCCTTTTATCCGTTCTAACCTGACTGCTCAGCAATTTCACTGAATGCCCATGAGTTCTTGTATTGTGAGAAAGGGAGAAAAGGACTTCATTCTCTACCTTCTCTATCACCTCCTATACTGAATTCTCCTATTCATCAGAGTCCCTGTCCCAGATCACTTCTGTCCACAGATCCCAACGTCTGTGAAAATCTCTCCATCTGGACTTGTAACCCAATGCCACCTAGTCCCAGATGCAACGGGCATGACTGTAGTTACGGAGTGAGGATGAAAATGTTCAAGGTATTCATGCTGCAAGGAATTCAAGTCAACCAGAAGCCAGTAAGAATCCATGTTAAACATCAGAGGCGACCTTTCATTTTCCAGCAAGAAATTTGGCTGCCCAGTGTTCCCTCTAAGCTAAGTAAGTGTGAGCTAGCTCACAGTTTTTTAGCCTCTGACTAACACACACACACACACACACACACATATTGGCTCAGGAAAAATGGCTCCAGAGCAAAGTAAGCTATGCAGTAGCTCACAACTTTAATGCCAGTAGCTCACAAAGTAGAATTTCTACTCACAAGACTCCATGGCTTAGAGACAGTATGGCTGCTGGTATATCCCTGCAGAGCCTAGATGGGAGAGTGAAAAGTGGTTGATTTCAAATGGTGTTTTTGGTAGAAAAATGTTAAATATCCCCCCTCCCCCCCAATCCAGTAGGAGATTCAACAGTGGCCATAAAGAGTGCCCATTTCTTCAAAATCAGAGGATGTGAAAATATTTCCTTTTAAGGTCTGAGAGCCTGAGACAGCAATGTTCCCTCTAAACTGTGGAGCCTTGTGAGCAAAAATTCTACTTTGTGAGCTACTGGCATTGAAGTTGTGAGCTGCTGCATCAATTAGTTTGCTTCGGGGCCATTTTTCCTGAGCTGAGACAAAAATGTGTGAGCCGGAGGCTATGAAACTGTCAGGTGGCTCACACGAACTCAGCTTAGAGGGAACACTGGATAGGAGGTGAGCTGTCAGAGAGGCATCAGTCATCCCGACAGGCTTATGAGCAGAGTGACATGTCTTCTCAGAATTCTTATGCGCAGGGCTTTTTTTTTTTTTTTTTTTGAGCAGGCACGCACAGGAACGCAGTTCCGGCTGGTTTGGTGCCGGGGGTGTGGCCTAATATGCAAATGAGTTTCTGCTTTCTGCAAAAAGCCCTGTACAAAACAAGGATGACATCAGGGGGGTGTAGCCTAATATGCAAACGAGTTCCTGCTGGGCTTTTTCCTACCAAAAAAGCCCTACTTGTATGTCTTTATCGGCTATATGACTTGAGGAAGTTAATCTTGTTTTAGGGTTTTCCTCCATCCGCTTTTGACAGATCCACTCAGTAAATAACATATCTAGTAGTAAATGTTTGAATGTCTGAAGACAGTCCAGCAGTTCAGCTACCTGGGGTGCATCATCTCCTCAGATGCCAAGATCGACAAGGAGATTGACAACAGGCTGGCAAAGGCAAACCGTGCATTTGGCCGACTGCACAAAAGAGTGTGGAGCAACAAGCATCTGAAAAAAGGCACAAAGATCAATGTTTACAAAGCGGTTGTGATGACAACCCTCATCTATGGCTCCGAATCGTGGGTTTTATACCGTCATCACCTGCGACTCCTTGAGCGCTTTCATCAGCGCTGCCTTCGCACCATCCTCAACATCCACTGGAGTGACTTTGTGACCAACACTGAAGTCCTCAAGCGGGCGGAGGTTACCAGCATCGAGGCACTGCTGTTGAAGACGCAGCTGCGCTGGGCAGGGCATATTTCTAGGATGGAAAACCACCGCCTTCCCAAGATTGCCCTGTATGGCGAACTCTCCACCGGCCATCGAAATAGAGGGGCACCAAAGAAGAGGTACAAGGACTCCCTGAAGAAATCCCTTAGCACCTGTCACATCAACCATCACCAGTGGTCTGACCTAGCCTCAGATCGCAAAGCATGGAGGCACACCATCCACCAGGCTGTCTCTTCCTTTGAGAACACACGCATAGCTGGTCTTGAAGACAAAAGGAGATTGAGGAAGAATCGCACTGCTACAGGACCAACGCTAAATCAGACTTTTCCCTGCAGCCGCTGTGGCCGGACCTGCCTGTCCCACATTGGTCTTGTCAGCCACCAGCGAGCCTGCAGCAAACGTGGACTATTGCACCCTTCTTAAATCTTCGTTCGCGAAGCCAAGCCGAGAGAGAGTAAATGTTTACTGGGTGTGGCCACAATTATATGCTATAATAAAGAACGTTTGAAAGGTCTGTTAAAAAACAAAACAAAACTCCGTTCCCCGAGGTCAGATTTTGAAATAAAAATTTCAAAAGGCGAAACTTCTTAGGTTCTGAGTTTCTGTGGCTTAATAGCAGAAGAGTACAAGTCAGGAAGTCTCTAGCTTGAAAACTGGGCCCTGTTTAGGATTGCCAGCTTCCAGGTGGGGTCTGGAGTTCTCCTGCTTTTACAACCGATTTCCCGCTGGTAGAGATCAGCTTCCCTGGAGATAACGGTTGCTTTGAAAGGTTTACTCTCTGGCATTGTACCCTGCTGAGATCCTTCCCCTCCCCAAATCCCACCCTCTCCCGGATCTACCCCCAAAGTCTCCAGGTATTCTCCAACACAGACCTGGCAACCCTAGCCCTATTTCAAATGCATTATTTGATCTATCAGTAGGAAAAGGTAAAGGTAGTCCCCTGTGCAAGCACCAGTCGTTTCCGACTCTGGGGTGATGTTGCTTTCACAACGTTTTCACGGCAGACTTTTTACGGGGTGGTTTCCATTGCCTTCCCCAGTCAGCTACACTTTCCCCCCCAGCAAGCTGGGGACTCGTTTTACTGACCTCGGAAGGATGGAAGGCTGAGTCAACTTTGAGCCGGCTACCTGAATCCAGCTTTCGCTGGGATAGAATTTAGGTCATGAGCAGAGAGTTCAGATCGCAGTACTGCAGTACTGCTGCTTTACCACTCTGCGCCACGGGGCCGCTTGATCTATCAGTAAAGAGCTTCAAAATGGAGTCCGGCTCAATTTCATCAGATCTTTGAAGCTAAGCAGAGTCAGCCCTGGCTAGCAGGGGTGGAATTTTAGCAGGAGCTCCTTTGCATATTAGGTCCCACCCCCAATCCTCTAAGAGTCTTGTAAGCTCTTGGAGGATTGGCTACACCAGGGGTGGGAGCCTAATATGCAAAGGAGCCCCTGCTAGAATTCCAAGCTCTTGGAGGATTGGCTACATCAGGGGTGTGGGGCCTAATATGCAAAGGAGCCCCTGCTAGAATTCCAAGCTCTTGGAGGATTGGCTACATCAGGGGTGTGTGGCCTAATATGCAAAGGAGCCCCTGCTAGAATTCCAAGCTCTTGGAGGATTGGCTACATCGGGGGTGTGTGGCCTAATATGCAAAGGAGCCCCTGCTAGAATTCCAAGCTCTTGGAGGATTGGCTACACCAGGGGTGGGTGGCCTAATATGCAAAGGAGCCCCTGCTAGAATTCCAAGCTCTTGGAGGATTGGTTACATCAGGGGGTGTGGCCTAATATGCAAAGGAGCCCCTGCTAGAATTCCAAGCTCTTGGAGGATTGGCTACATCGGGGGGGTGTGGCCTAATATGCAAAGGAGCCCCTGCTAGAATTCCACCCCTGCTGGCTAGTATTTGGATGGGACAACACAAGGACTACCAGGGTTGTGACGAAGAGGCCTCTGAATGTGTCTCTCCTTACAAACCCTATGGGGTCACCAGAAGCCAGCTGTGACTTGATGGCAAAAAAGCAAAAATCAGTAAATAATCCTAATATGGTTATGCTCTGAATATCATCATTGTTCCTTTCTTTCTCTCATTTGATTCAAGTCTTCTTCCTTCTGTCATATGGAGCCAGGAAACCAAACTGGAGTGAAGGTGTTCATTCTTGGGGGGCTACCAAACACCAACGAACTCCCTGCTCTGTTCTTCTTCATCTTCGTGGTTGTCTACTTGTTGACAGTGCTGGGGAATCTCCTGATCTTCTTCACCATCATGTCCGAAGCCCAACTTCATCGCCTCCCCATGTATTTCTTCCTCTGCCACCTCTCCCTACTTGACGCCTGTCTCTCCTCTGTCACAGTCCCCAAAATCTTGGCTGGCTTCATAGTGGCCAGATATAGAACCATCTCTTTTACAGGCTGCATAATCCAACTCTACTCTTTCCACTTCCTGGCAAGCACCGAATGTTTCCTTTACACTGTGATGGCGTATGACCGCTACCTTGCCATCTGCCACCCATTGAATTATGCCATGCTCATGAACAGGAAAATCTGCTCTTGGCTTGCAGCTGGCACATGGCTTACTGGTTCTGTCCATGCCACTATACATGCCAGCCTAACCTTTCGTCTACCCTATTGTGGCCCCAACCAAGTTGACTATTTCTTTTGTGACATACCCCCAGTGCTAAAGCTGGCCTGTGCTGACACCTCGGTGAACCACACCGTCATTTTAGCTAACATTGGATTTGTAGCTGCTGGCTGTTTTATGCTTATATGTGTCTCCTACGGTTACATTGCAGTCGCCATTTTGAAAATCCAGACAATGCAGGGAAGGCGTCGGGCCTTCTCCACATGTAGCGCTCACCTCACAGTGGTGATCCTATATTATGGGCCTCCAATGTTTATATATATGTTCCCCTCTTCAAGTGACTCCACTCAGGGGACACTGGCTGTATTCTACACCATCATCACCCCCATGTTGAACCCATTCATATACACACTGAGGAACAAGGAAGTGAAAAGAGCTCTGTCCAAATGGTTCAGTGGATCCTCAGTTCTTCAGGATTGATAGAATGGGCAATCCACTGGTGAAACCAGATCTATGTACTGTGGAATCATTGATGGTGGTGGTGGAGCAGAATCTTCATGTGGGTTTAGGAGGCTTTTTGAGTGAAGTGAAGAACACTGCGGGGGGATGTTTGGTCCCATTGATGTCACCGTTATCTGCATATGGAACCTCAGCTAGAAGAAAAGCTACAGTTTTACCTCAGAACTTTTTACAAATCTTATTTCCTGTCCTTACCCTTTTAATAAATAACCTTTTGGTAAATTTTATGTTGCCTATCAAGACTGTTTCTTCACTAGGATCATATAATTCCACTGAAGTTCATTTGAGTGGGCCCCTCCAAATTGCCATATTAGTGACAGAAGTGCAGAACACTGAGGGGGGTGTTTGATCCCATTGATGCAAGGTCGGATCTAGAGGGGGGCAGAAGGGGTGGCTTACCCGGGGGATCAAGCCCCCCCCTCCCCGCTGATCAGCTGCTGTGCACTCACTCAACACTGGTGCAGGCCAACAGCAGCAAGAATGACCAGTGTCCTGAAAGGGCACCTCCGTTGCTGCCTCTTCCCCATTTCCTGGATGGGAAGGGGGGGCACCTTTAGATAGCCTGGGATGGGAGTGTGCACTAGTGCTGGCGTTCCTGGCGAGGAGGCTGAAGAAGCGCCAGGAGCGCATCTGGGGGGGGGGGGGGGCTCGAGGGGCGGTGAGGGGAAAGCCTGCTGACCAGGCTGTGAAGCAGTGGTAGGGTTGCCAAGTCCAATTCAAGAAATATCTGGGGACTTTGGGGGTGGAGCCAGGAGACTTTGGAGGTGGAACCAGGAGACATTGGGGTGGAGCCAAGATCAAGGCTGTGACAAGCAAAATTGAACTCCAAAGGGAGTTCTGGCCATCACATTTAAAGGGACGGCACACCTTTTCAATGCCTTCCTTCCATAGGAAATAATGAAGGATAGGGGCACCTTTTTGGGGGGCTCATAGACTTGGACCCCCTGGTCCAATCTTTTTGAAACTTGGGGGATATTTTGGGGAGAGGCACTAGATGCTGTACTGAAAATTCAGTGTCTCTACCCCCAAAAATAGCACACCCAGAGCCCCAGATACCCGCGGATAAATTCTCCATGATTTTCTATGGGAATAAATCTCCATAGGGAATAATAGAGTTCCTAGCAGACATTTCCCTCCCCTCCCCCCGCTTTCTGATGACCCTGAAGTGGTGGGATGGTCTCCAAACCGGGGGATCCCCTGCCCCCACCTGGGGATTGGCAACCCTAACAACAGGGGTGTGTGGTCTAATTTGCAAAGGAGTCCCTGCTACAAAAAAAGCCCTGGTTTTGTATGTATGAAGAGTTGCTCACATGTTCTCGTGTAGGTAACTGGTTAGTGTATTGGTGTAGCACCTAGGAAACTTGGATTCAGTCCTCCCCTCCACCCTGAACTTTGATGGTGGACTTGGGGCTAGTATACTCTCTCAGTCTTACTTCCTACAAAGAGTTGTTTTGAGGATAAGGTGGGCAAAGGAGAACCATCTGTGGAGCTCTGAATTTCTTTCAGGAAAGAGTGTGATGCAGGATTACCAAAGTATGCCTGGTGATCAATGGATGGGGATATGGGGGGTGGGGGAGAATCATGGTCTTGATAACATCACTTCTGGAGAAACCCCAGAGGTGATGGCGGGCAGCTCTGGGAATCACCAGAAACTCTATGATAAAACCATAGACTCTCCAGTGATTGGTACAGCTGCTTGCAATCACTTCCAAGTTTCCCCCAGATATGATATAACGGCACATGCAATACCGGTGGCTTTTAAAAAAAATGTTTCCTCCACTGCCACTCCAGCTTGGGTGGGGGATGCACTGCCCCAAGTGAGGAGATTGTAACATTACATGGGTTACAAATGTACAGGACGGACTGAAATATTCATTTGTCCCCCTGTGGCTTGAAATGGAAGAGCCAGGAACAAAGTCACTAGAGAGGATTTCTGCACATCACTTTTGACATACAAATGTCATTCCTACACTCCTTCCACCCACATGGTGGGAGCCCCAGGAGAGATGAGGGACTTCTTTTTCGTTCCCCCAGGGAGCTGGGATCCATAAGGTTACACTGGCTAGGCCATATGGGGTGATAATGTTACATGATATAATTTCTCTTGGCCTCACCATCTGCTTCCCAGCCCACCTCGTTCATTATTTATCAGCGAGAGACCTGACAAAGGAGAGACTCCATGTGGCAAACGCTGCTAATGACACCAATCAAGTGACCTCTGCGTGGCGTAATTGAACATGCAACTCGGTGGGGCCTGCAAAATGAGTTCGATCCTTGGCAACTTCACACCTGCACCTCCTGTATCCGTTGCTACGTGTTCTGCCGTAATTGGCCTAGAGGGAATTGTCTCACTCAAGCTGGCTGCCCTGGAGAAGCGCCAGTTCTGCTGAACCAGAAATTGCTTTGGGTTCAGAATTCTCGCTGCGGCTCTCCAAGCATCTAAACACTGTTGCGCTTAGTGGCTTTGCCTAACAAGACACGGGGGGGACTCGCGTTACAGGCACTGCTTAATTGACTGCAGGGAATTGCATGCCCCGAAAGCTATTAGCAGCAAAGGAGACAATTAAAGATTCGGTAAAATGGAGAATCGCCCAGGGCTCTAATAAGATCCGGTGAGGATCAGAAGTTCACATGGAGACACTGTGTCTTAGCAACTGGGAAACGAAAAGTTACCCGTGAAGGAAGAAGTTGGCGGCAGGTGTCTTCTTCCTTCCTCATCGCTTCTGATGTCAAGACGCTTGAATGGTTAACAGTTATTCGCTTCTGCCGGAGGCTGTGAAAATTCGGTGGGAATACTGAAACACTACAAAGTCCATCCGCTAGGGACAGCATTTGGCTTCCTTCTCATCCTAGCTTTTTATTTTTTAGCAACCAAGTTTACAGCCCTTATGACAGCCATAAAGTGGGTGTCTCAAACCCAGTACAGTTTCAGAAGCAGGAGCACTTGCTAGATGAAATGTCAGTTTTCACCTATCATGCTTCTGTCTGTTTGGCTCATCAATACATAGGGCTTTGCACCAGGGTTGACAGACAAGACGCTTGGGGGTAGGGTCACAGGGGCCATGATATTGCATACACCATTATATCACTTCCGTTCTGTCCTTATTATCGTCTGCAGACCATTCGGAAGCAGAGAAAAACAAACAAAAATAGATACAAGCAGGGGTGAAATTCTAGCAGGAGCTCCTTTACGTATTAGGCCACACACCCCTGATGTAGCCAATCCTCCAAGAGTTTACAAGGCTCTTTTTTGTCAGCTCTTGGAGGATTGGCTACCTCAGGTGTGTGGCCTAATATGCAAAATAACTCCTGCTAGAATTCCACCCTTGGATGCAAGCAATATTATAAAATTAATTAACTACATAAAGCTTCTCCACACATTTCTTGTCCTACTATATTTAACAGTTAAAGGGTTAAAATTGGAGTAAATTATACACTGGATGTTATCTTGATCTGTCTTTTCTTTGCAGAAGCATCACTAGAGTAAGCAGTGAAGTGGCCAAGTTTGCAAATGACACTAAATTGTTCAGGGTGGTGAGAATCAGAGAGGATTGTGAGGCACTCCAAAGGGATCTGTTGAGGCTGAGTGAGTGGGCGTCAACGTGGCAGATGAGGTTCAGTGTGGCCAAGTGCAAAGTAATGCACATTGGGGCCAAGAGTCCCAGCTACAAATACAAGTTGATGGGGTGTGAACTGGCAGAGACTGACCAAGAGAGAGATCTTGGGGTCGTGGTAGATAACTCACTGAAAATGTCAAGACAGTGTGCGATTGCAATAAAAAAGGCCAATGCCATGCTGGGAATTATTAGGAAGGGAATTGAAACTTTTTGGCTACTTTGTGACACAGAGTGTTGGACTGGAGGGGCCATTGGCCTGATCCAACAGGGCTTCTCTTATGTTCTTATGTGACACAGAGTGTTGGACTGGAGGGGCCATTGGCCTGATCCAACAGGGCTTCTCTTATGTTCTTATGTGACACAGAGTGTTGGACTGGAGGGGCCACTGGCCTGATCTAACAGGGCTTCTCTTATGTTCTTATGTGACACAGAGTGTTGGACTGGAGGGGCCATTGGCCTGATCCAACAGGGCTTCTCTTATGTTCTTATGTGACACAGAGTGTTGGACTGGAGGGGCCATTGGCCTGATCCAACAGGGCTTCTCTTATGTTCTTATGTGACACAGAGTGTTGGACTGGAGGGGCCATTGGCCTGATCCAACAGGGCTTCTCTTATGTTCTTATGTGACACAGAGTGTTGGACTGGAGGGGCCATTGGCCTGATCCAACATGGCTTCTCTTATGTTCTTATGTGACACAGAGTGTTGGACTGGATGGGCCATTGGCCTGATCCAACATGGCTTCTCTTATGTACTTATGTGACACAGAGTGTTGGACTGGAGGGGCCATTGGCCTGATCCAACAGGGCTTCTCTTATGTGACACAGAGTGTTGGACTGGAGGGGCCATTGGCCTGATCCAACAGGGCTTCTCTTATGTTCTTATGTGACACAGAGTGTTGGACTGGAGGGGCCATTGGCCTGATCCAACAGGGCTTCTCTTATGTTCTTATGTGACACAGAGTGTTGGACTGGAGGGGCCATTGGCCTGATCCAACAGGGCTTCTCTTATGTTCTTATGTGACACAGAGTGTTGGACTGGATGGGCCATTGGCCTGATCCAACATGGCTTCTCTTATGTTCTTATGTGACACAGAGTGTTGGACTGGATGGGCCATTGGCCTGATCTAACAGGGCTTCTCTTATGTCCTTATGTGACACAGAGTGTTGGACTGGATGGGCCATTGGCCTGATCCAACATGGCTTCTCTTATGTTCTTATGTGACACAGAGTGTTGGACTGGATGGGCCATTGGCCTGATCCAACATGGCTTCTCTTATGTTCTTATGTGACACAGAGTGTTGGACTGGATGGGCCATTGGCCTGATCCAACATGGCTTCTCTTATGTGACACAGAATGTTGGACTGGAGGGACCATTGGCCTGATCCAACATGGCTTCTCTTATGTTCTTATGTGACACAGAGTGTTGGACTGGATGGGCCATTGGCCTGATCCAACATGGCTTCTCTTATGTTTTTATCGGTGAATTGCTGACAGCACTGTAGTCAAACCATAGTTTCCAGTGATTCCTTGAGCTACTATATGCCGCTTCCTGGTTTATCCCACAAGTGATGTAGGGTAATATGCATTGATGGCATTTTTTTTTTTAAAATCTCTAACAAGTCAAGTCCTTCCCCCCACAACTTCCTACCACCACATTTGGTCTGCTGCAGCCTAGAAAATACTTCACATCCCTATCTGTATTATACTTCACAGGTTTCCGTCAGCCCTCGCTTCCTTTAAAGTCTGCTACTGTGAGCAGAGTTCCCTCTAAGCTGAGGTTTTTTTAGCCTCCAGCTTACACAAGGCGCAGAGTGGTAAAGCAGCAGTATTGTGATCTGAGCTCTCTGCTCACGACCTGAGTTCGATCCCAGCGGAAGCTGGTTCAGGTAGCCGGCTCCAGGTTGACTCAGCCTTCCATCCTTTGGAGGTTGGTCAAATGAGGACCCAGCTTGCTGGGGGGGAAAACGTAAAAGACTGGGGAAGGCAATGGCAAACCATCCCGTAAAAAAAGTCTGCCATGAAAACGTTGTGAAAGCAACGTCACCCCAGAGTCGGAAATGACTGGTGCTTGCACAGGGGACCTTTCCTTTCCAACACATTTTTGTCTTAACTCAGGAAGGATGGCCCCAGAGTGAACTAATTTATGCAGCAGCTCAGAGCTTTATTGCCAGTAGCTTACAAAGTAGAATTTTTGCTCACAAGATTCTGTAGCTTAGAGGGAACATTGACCGTGACTGCAGCGTTTTTGTTTTTTGTTTTGTAGCAGGAACTCCTTTGCATATTCAGCCACACCCCCCAAATGTAGCCAATCCTCCTGGAGCTTACAGTAGGCCCTGAACTGAGAGCGCTGTAAGCTCCTGGAGTATTGGCTACATCCAGGAAGTGTGGCCTAATATGCAATGGAGTTTGTGCTACAAAAAAGCCCTGACTGTGAGTAGCATTAAGAGAATGAAACACAGCCAAAGCATCCATTCTTTAAGACCCCAAATAAGGCCTCCAATTGAGAGAGTCATGGCTTTCAACTCTTTGCTGCCACCTGCTGCCACGCAAACAGCATTCATATATGGAATCTCCAGAAACCAAGGCTTTCCCACAAGGAACACTGGGAATTGTAGTTTTGTGACGGTGTCCTGGGTTGTCTGATTGATAGGGACACCAGCCTCCAGGTGGGACCTGAAGATCTACTTCTACAACTGCTCTCCAGCTGACAGAGATCAGCTCCCCTGGAGAAAACGGCTGCTTTGAAGGGTGGGGTCCATAGCATTGAACCACGCTGAGGCCCCTCCCCTCCCCAAACCCCACCTTTTCCCAGATCCCACCTCCCAAAGTCTCCAGGTGTTTTTCAACACAGACCTGGCAACTCTACTAGTTGGGGCCCATGATCTTCTCAAGGGTTTACTGTGCTCAGAGTTCCTTAAGAATGGTCCAGTTTGGTGTAGTTCTTGGAGTACCCATTAAAATCGAGGAGAGCTGTGTTCAAGTTTCTATCTGGGTAGGAAGCCACTGTTCTGTGAGCTCCTCAGATGAAGGGTGCAAGCATGGACCTAAAATTTAACTTTCAGGAAACCTTTCTGGTGGGTCGCTGTGCCCTCTCTTAACCTAGGGTTGCCAACCTCCAGACGAAAACTGGAGTTCTTCCAGAACTACAGCTGGCCTCCAGACCACAGAGACCACCCCCCCCTGGAAAACCAGTTGCTTTGGAAAGTGAACTTTATGACATTGTACTTTGCCGGGTTCTTCCCTTCCCCAAACTCCACTCTCCCCAGGTTCCACCCCCAAACTTATAGGAATTTTCAGCCCACTGTTGGCAATTGTACAATGGAGAGATGGGCTCCACCACCAATTCACCAACTTCCTTGGGCAGATCACTTCTTTTGGGGACCAAACAGTACATTCCTCACTCCTTGCTCCCCACCCCTCTGGCTTGCGATTGGCTGAGTATAGCAACAGCAACCATGTATGTGAATCATGACTTTACTGAGTTGAGGTTTTGCTCTCAACACCTCGTGTTTCAGCAGAAGAAGTCAAGGATCTTGATGAAGATGTTCCAGTGGGTTTTCCCAATGCTACTATTTTTTGGTAATGGATTTTTCAGCATTGCTTTTCTTATCTACACTCTGGTGTCTCTTCAGATCTTTTCCTATGTAATTTCTCCTTTCTGACAAAGCAGAATGACCCACATTTTAAGAGGTCCTCTAAGCTCTATTGAACTTAAGTTCTGTTGAACTTAAAGGCTATGCCTCCATTCTAGTGAGAGGTTCATCCAGGGAATTCCAAGGTCTATCCTGATGGACAGGTTGGCCAACATTGCTCTGAATTAACCGCATGTTGTTTTTATTCAGGTGTGAGATGCCAAGTCAAGGTAAACCAGAGCCTGCTGGGGTTCACCAGGGAAGGAGAGACTTCCACCATTGCCTGCAAGTATGAAACAGGATATTTCGCCAGCTTGCAGTGGTACCGGCAGTTCCCGGGAGAGGGACCTACGCATCTGCTCACGATAGCGGGAAAGGAAGGCAGAAAGGAACCCAACTTCAGTGCCGACCTCAACAAAGAGGAGAAGCTGAGTCGCCTGAACATCACAGGGGTCCAGCACAGAGACGCAGCCACCTACTTCTGTGCTGTGGAAGCACAGTGAGGCAGGTGCTCTGGTAGCCTGAGCAAAAACTCTACAGTTATGATGGAGAAGTTGGCTTTTCAGATCACTGGCTGCTTTTGGCTCGGAAATCAGGTTTTGGGCTTGGAGTTCACAAACGTGGCTTTAATTTGGCAGCAGAGAAGGAGGGCTAGTTTGGTGTAGTGGTTCAGTACGCGGACTCTTATCCAGGAGAACCAGGTTGGATTCCCCTCTCCTCCACTTGCAGCTGCTGGGATGGACTTGGGTCAGCCATAGCTCTCGCAGAACTGTCCTTGAAAGGGCAGTTTCTGGGAGAGCTCTCTCAGGCCCACCTACCTCACAGGGCAGGAGTGTCAAACATGCCACCTGAGGGTCAGATCAGGCCCCTGGAAAGCTCCTATCCGTATCGCAAGCGACTCCCTGTCATCTGCTTCCTTCTCTGTCTCTCGCTTCTTTCCGCATCACAGCTTGCTTTGCCAGACTTGCTCAGTTGCACAGGAGCTACAGATTTTGGGGATGCCGAATTCTATACTCACTGTTATGTCTTGACTTGCAGACTGTGGTAGCAGAACTACAGCATCCACTTCTGGGCTCAGTATTCATCTCGGTGCTGCAACAAGTGAACACAATTGTCACTCTGCAGTCAGCATTTTTTTTGCGTTTCAAACAATTTTTTTTAGTAATGTATGGTAATAAATTTCAATTTCTTACATCATTAATAATTACTTTTTTAAATCTATCCCATATATTACTTTCTACCCACCCCTCCCCCCCGTTACTTGACCCCTACCGGTGTTATATACTTAAAATCTTAATATTAAAGGTACCCTTAATTAATAGGAACCAAAATTAATATCCTCCTCCCTCTTGTACTTAGTCATTATCAAAAATTGTCAAATGTCCTTTTATTTTCAACTGTTTTTCTACGTATCTTCTGAACTTTTTCCACTCCATCTTAAATACTTCTAAATTATACTATTTTAAGGTTCTGGTTAACTTGTCCATTTCACTCCATGTCATAACTTTTACAATCCAATCTCATTTCTCTGGTATTTTTTCTTGCTTCCACAACTGCGCATACAATGTCCTAGCAGCTGAGAGTAAGTACCATTTGTAATCCCAACAGAAAAGTCTCTGCAACTTTGTTAAATTCGTATCCCAAGACCTTAGAAATCTCTTGTTGAATCATCTGCCAATACTTTTTCGCTCTTTCACAAGTCCACCACATATGGTAGAAAGAACCTTCATGTTTTTTACTCTGCAGTCAGCATTTTTATGTGGCATGTAACTGTTCCACACATACTTTCCCCCGCCATTCTTTGCAGCATTTTATATTAGTATTTATTTATATGAAACATCACTATACCACCTTTCCATCCAATCAGGCAGTGCATATCTGTTAAAACAATTTTATTTAGTAACATATGGTAGTATTATCCAATACTAATAACATAAAAAACCCCACTCTATACCTATCCCATATACATTACTCATTTTATCCTCCCCTCCCCCCATATCAAGACTCCCGCCAGTGTCAATTACTTAGAATACTAATAAAAAAAGAGGTAACCTTATCCTTAAAGAATTTCCTTAAAAAGAAAACTACGTATCATCCTACAAGAGAGTAAACAAAACCTATATAAACCAACTCAATTATTGTAATCCATCTTCATTCTTCTTTTTTCCCCTTCTTTAAAAAACCCCCTCAATTAGGGTTGCCAAGTCCAATTCAAGAAATATCTGGGGACTTTGGGGGGGGGGGGAGCCAGGAGACTTTGGGGGTGGAGCCAGAAGACATTAGGGGTGGAGCCAAGATCAAGGCTGGGACAAGCATAATTGAACTCCAAGGGGAGTTCTGGCCATCACATTTAAAGGGATGGCACACCTTTTCAACTCCTTCCTTCCATAGGAAATAATGAAGGATAGGGGCACCTTCTTTTGGGGCTCATAGAATTGGACCCCCTGCTCCAACCTTTTTGAAACTTGGGGGGTATTTTGGGGAGAGGCACTAGATGCTATACTGAAAATTTGGTGCCTCTACCCCCCCAAAACAGCCCCCCCCCAGAGCCCCAGATACCCGCAGACCAATTCTCCATGACTTTCTATGGAAATAATAGAGTTCCCAGCAGACATTTCCCTCCCCTCCCCCCGCTTTCTGACGACCCTGAAGCGAGGGGAGGGCCTGCAGACCGGGGGATCCCCTGCCCCCACCTGGGGATTGGCAACCCTACCCTCATTTATTATCAAAAATCACCCAATGTCCCTTTATTTTCCATTCTTTTCCCACATATCTTCTGAACTTCAATTAGGCAGTGCATATCAAACATTAATGCATTTCAAAATATTTAAAATAAAGGGTATACATATTCAATAATAAAAAGATAATAATTCAGTGAAACAATATTTCAAAAGAGGTGGTGGAGGAGGAAGAAGCAGGTGAAGATGATGAAGAAGAAATTGGATTTATATCCCGCCCTTCACTCCGAGTCTCAGGGGGGCTTACAATCTCCTTCCCTTTCTCTCCCTGCAACACAAACTCTGAGAGAACTGCTCTTGAGAGAACAGTTCTGATAACTGTGACTGACCCTAGATCAATCAGTTGGCTTCATGTGGGGGAGTGGGGAATCAAACCCAGTTCTCTAGATTAGAGTCCAACAAACAATCCAATAAAAGCATATCAGCACACATAACACTCAAAACCAGAGAGAAGACCAATCACAGTTATTGGGAGTATGGCTAAACAGAATGAAAAGGTCTTCACTTGCTGGCTGAAGATCACAATAGAGGGAGGCAGACAAACCTTCTTGAAAAGGGAGTCCCAAAATTTTGGTGCCATGAGGGAGAAGGCCCTTTATCAGGTTGTGACATGTCTAGCCTGAAATGCTTGGGGCACCTGATGCAAGGCCTCCACAGATGACAAGAGTGGATAGATAGGTTCATAAGGACATAAGAGAAGCCATGTTGGATTAGGCCAGTGGCCCATCCAGTCCAACACCCTGTGTCAGACAGTAGCCAAAACCCAGGGTCCATGAGGAGGTCCACCAACTGGGCCAGAACTCCAGAGAACCTTCCATTGTGGCCCTCCAAAGCACCAAGCAGTCAGAGCATCACTGCCCCAGACATAAGAGAAACCATGTTGGTCCAACTGTGACCAGGGCTTTTTTTGTAGCAGGAACTCCTTTGCATATTAGGCCACACACCCCTGATGTAGCCAATCATTCTGGAGCTTACAGTAAGCCCTGCAAGAAGAGCCCTGTAAGCTCTTGGAGGATTGGCTCCATCAGGGGTGTGTGGCTTAATATGCAAAGGACACTCTCTGTCACACAGTGGCAAAAGCCCAGGGGCCATCAGGAGGCCCACCAGCTGGACCAGAACTCCAGAGGCCCTCCCACTATTGCCTCCCACCCAAGCATCAAGAATACAGAGCATCACTGCCCCAGACGTAGTGTGCCATCTATATGTTGCAGCTTGGAGCCACTGATGGACCTTTGCTCCATATGTGGGGTAGGGCGGGATATAAATCGAACAAATAAATATGGGAAAAGGCAGTATAGGGCCGTTTGAGGATTTAAATTTAATGCCTCTTCACATATATGAGTGCAGAGAAATTATTATTATTATTACTATTTAACTTAAATCCATACAGGAAAAAAGGTCCTGTGTGTGCTCTCATCCATACACAGAGGCTAGAACATGGCGGAGTGGGGAGGGTGTGCCCACTGTGCCATGGAAGCTCTCTGGGAAACCTGGGGCCAATCACTCTCCCTTGGCCTCGCAGGGTGGTTGTGAGGGTAAAACGGAAGGGGGGAGTGATGATGTTAGCTGCTTCGGGTTCCCACCAGGGAAGAGAAGTGGGGTATGAATCAACATGGCGTATAAATAAACAAACAAGTCTGATCAAAGTTCCATTTAGCTCAGCGCTGTCTTTCTTATTGGATTGGCTCCTCGTCAGAGGAGGGTCTTTCCCATCATCCTTAACTTAGTGAGTGATGCTCTGGATCAAACCTGGGACCTTCAACATGCAAACCACCATCTCCAGGGATGGTCCCCGATCGTTATCCCCAAGCATTCGATACATTGCCAAAGGTGGCCTCTATTTTTCTAATTTATTTATAAAATTAAGGGACTTATTCCAAGTTTTAATACGGTTTTTAATTAATTGCATCCTTCTGATGTTTTAAGCGATTTTAATCTTCCCTGAGCCCATTTTGGGAAGAGCGAAAGAGAAATTTAAATAAATAAATAAAAACATAAGCAAGCAAGCAAATAAATAAATAATAAAAGTGCAGTGGAGAGTGTGATCAAGTCACAGCCAGGGCTTTTTTTTTGTAGCAGGAACTTCTTTGCATATTAGGCCACGCACCCCTGATGGAGCCTATCCTCCAAGAGCTTACAGGGCTGTTCTTGCAGGGCCTACTGTAAGCTCCAGGAGGATTGGCTACATCAGGGGTGTGTGGCCTAATATGCAAAGAAGCCCCTGCTAGAATTCCAAGCTCTTGGAGGACTGGCTATATCAGGGGTGTGTGGCCTAATATGCAAAGGAGCTCCTGCTAGAATTCCAAGCTCTTGGAGGACTGGCTATATCAGGGGTGTGTGGCCTAATATGCAAAGGAGCCCCTGCTAGAATTCCAAGCTCTTGGAGGATTGGCTACATCAGGGGTGTGTGGCCTAATATGCAAAGGAGTTCCTTCTACAAAAAAAGCCCTGGTCACAGTTGACTTCTGGTGACCCTGTAGGTGGGGCTTTTTTTGTAACTCCTTTCCATATTAGGCCACACACCCCTGATATAGCCAGTCCTCCAAGAGCTTACAGGGCTCTTCATACAGGGCCTACTGGAAGCTTCAGGAGGATTGACTCCATCAGGGGTATGTGTTCTAATATGCAAAGCACAGGTGGGAGGAAAGGCCCAAACCCAGTGCCCTCTCCCCAACTTGGCGCTCCAGACAGCCACCTACTACGGCTCAATGGACTCACCGGGCCTGTTGGTTATCCCCTTTTTAAACCACACACATTATATTGAAATTTGGAACACACAACTTTGAAATCCGTACAAGAACGGAGCTACGGTACTTTCCGCAAATTACTCTATGCTACCAGTTCAAAAATACACCCTCGCTTGGAACCTGTGTTTTTCTTTCATGTGCTGCCATCTTGTGGTTAATTTGTTAATTTCACTATCTTGCCGTTGGATTCTAACTTCGTGCCACTTGGCATTCCTAACCACTGCCCACCTGCTCTATTAGGGTTGCCAAGTCCACTTTGGGGGTGGAGCCAGGAGACTTTGGGGATGGAGCCAGGAGACATTGGGGTGGAGCCAAGATCAAGGCTGTGACAAGAATAACTGAACTCCAAAGGGAGTTCTGGCCATCACATTTAAAGGGACAGCACACCTTTTCAATGCCTTCCTTCCATAGGAAATAATGAAGGATAGGGGCACATTCTTTTGGGGCTCATAGACTTGGACCCCCTGGTCCAATCATTTTGAAACTTGGGGGATATTTTGGGGAGAGGCACTAGATGCTGTACTGAAAATTTGGTGCCTCTACCTCAACAAACAGCCCCCCCCCAGAGCCCCAGATACCTGTGGATCAATTCTCCATTATTTTCTATGGGAATAAATCTCCATAGGGAATAATAGAGTTCCCAGCAGACATTTCCCTTTCCTCCCCCCCCCCCCGCTTTCTGATGACCCTAAAGCAGGGGGAGGGCCTCCAAACCGGGGGATCCCCTGCCCCCACCTGGGGATTGGCAACCCTATGCTCTATATGTAGCTCTGCTCACTGTACCCCATTCCTTTGTCTGATGAAGTACGCTTGCGCACAAAAGCTTACATTCTGAATTAAACTTGGTTGGTCTTAAAGGAATTAGACTTGGTTGGACATAAAGGTGCCACTGGACTCCAACTTTGCTCTGTTTGCTAACGCTTGCAAGGAGAGCCAGTTTGGTGTAGTGGTTAAGTGTAGGGACTCTTATCTGGGAGAACCGGGTTTGATTCCCCACTTCTCCACTTGCAGCTGCTGGAATGGCCTTGGGTCAGCCATAGCTCTGGCAGAGGTCGTCCTTGAAAGGGCAGCTGCTGTGAAAGCCCTCTCCAGCCCCACCCACCTCACAGGGTGTCTGTAGTGGGGGGAGGAAGGTAAAGGAGATTGTGAGCCGCTCTGAGACTCTTCGGAGTGGAGGGCGGGATATAAATCCAATATCATCTTCTTCTTCATCTTCTTTGCCCAAACAACTGGGAAGGTTTCTTTTCATTTGGTCATAGGAATTGAATGTGTGCTGAACGATGATCTCAAGCTGTACTATTGTTGGAGTGATGGTCTTATTTTAATCTATTATGTTTATGAGAGACCTCAGATTTGTCG